>NC_068318.1:28204453-28504453 GCF_025860055.1 Xyrauchen texanus
AAGGGATTAATGCATTGGTGAATGAGAATCATTCAAATACTGTATTCATTTTAAGAAAAAAAGTCAAGCTTACCACCACCATGAATGTAAGAATCCTGGAGGTTCTCCTAACGTTATGTTCTTTTCCCATCTTATCTGCACAAAGGACAGAGAAACACTCTGTAAGACATTCTCAATACATACCAGGTTGTGTAGATGGTGTGTATTACTTTCTTTCATTAAATTCCAGTTGGACACATCTACATGTTAACCTTGCAAATCTCAATCTATCAGACCACTCGAAGAGTCTGCCGTTCTTTTAAACAGCACTGCTATGAAATAAGAAAACAATCAGACACGCCACACTAAATGTGGATTATTGTGTTTTCTCAGATGGTCTGTACACGTTAAATGTGCATGACTCATATGCAAATAATGGCTTGACTATAAATATCGAAGCAGTGGCAGTGCTGCAAAATGTCATGGCTTTCTTCACATCGATCAATCCCACAATGCCTCCACGACATTCAAAAGGCACTTGAAACTTAAGGCTCTAGCGCCAACAAATGGTATTGGAACAGCTTCCCGAATATGACAATGAACACATGAACCAGTGACATAACAGAACTGATAACAAGGTTAATAAACAAACATGATAACAAGACAATGACTAATGAGAACAAAAACACATGAAACATGAGAGTCACATGACAAGACAAGGACGTCACATGAAATAAAAGTCATGAAATCAAAACATGAAAACCTAAAAATGAACAAAAACATGTGACACAAACATATAGTCCCGCCTCAAACTCAAGCCATTGAATGAGTCAATGTTTTTCACAAAACAAACGGGGGAATTTCATAGCACTACATAAACACAGAGTTTACAGTGTTTGAGAAAATTAACTAATTATTAGTTGTCTCTACATATTAAGCTGGGATAGCATAAAGTATTTCAACACTGAAAAAGTTACACACTTCAGTTATAATTATATTATCTTGAAAAATATCATTTTCTTAATCAGTATTATTGTCTAGTTTTTCATCTAAACATTATTAAAACAAAGGACATCATTAAGTCTTGTTTTCAGAAAAATCGTAAAAAATGTTGTGAGGTTAATGCTTAAAACAAAAAATAACTCTTTGCCAATGTAAGAAAGTAAGAAAAACTAGTTTTCCCTTTGAATTCTTATTATTTGTCTTACCCCTCTTGGCAATTTTTTTCTTGTTTTAAGCATAAACACAATTGTTCTGAAAACAATGACCACGTTTACACCTGGTATTAAAATGCTTCTCGGGTGATCCGATCACATGTGGTCAGGCGAGACACATCGCTGTTTACACCTTAAATGCGTCTCCTGTGGCCACTTATGTTCAGATTTCGAGGGGAGGGTCTTATTTCATGATGACATACAGTATAATAATCACTTTGGTAATGTGTTACTGCATGATATTAAAGCGCAACAAGTCAGAAAAGATGCACAGTTTTTTTTCCAGATTCAGCTGAAATTACATTTTAATTTAAATACAAATGAAACATTTCGATCAGAAATATCCATTATTTTAGTAGATTACCTGCTTTAAAGGAGCTTCAGATGTGTGTGCTTGTCATCTAATGTATGTCCCTGGATGTTGATTTCAGACACACTGAAGAAGATCTGTGAAGTTCTCATGCTTGGGTATGTATGCATGTTTTTAATTTTCCAAACGGACAGTTATTTCCTATAAAGCCACCCATAACCAAAGTTTAACCTCTTGTTTTAGCTCAGCAGTTGATTGACAGGTGAGGGGTGGTGCTTCGCTGCTGTCCAGGACACATTCAGCAGGGTTTAGCACCTCAAATGTGATGTGGTCACATGCGTTTTTGACTACCTTTGTATGTGTTTTTAGTGATCTGACCACAAGACCTAGTTTAGACCTGTATTTAGTGCTGATCACATGTGATCGGATCAACCCAAAACACATCTTAATACCAGGTGTTATTGGGGTCAATAGTGAATACATTATGTCATTTGACGTCTCAATTAAATGTATCTTGTTTTAAGGATGTTTAGATGGAAAAAGAAAATCAGTGAGAAAATCAACTATTTTTTGTATTACAGCCCATATTGTCTTTATAAAAAAGGTGATGATGAACATGCCAGTACCACTCCAGCATTTTTTTGCTGAAACAATTTAGTCGTTTTTACACCGACACACTGACTCTCCTCCAATCCCATTACGTGGACACCAAACATCTAATGTGTCCAGCTTGCTCAGCATATCATCTGCATGTAATTAAATTAGGGCAAGACCCAGGGGGGGCGGGCCGACGCTTACAAGGCTATGTGCCTGGATGGGAAAAACCAGCTGGCTGCTCACCTCTGACAGGAAGGTCTGTGCCGACTTCTGGGCTCCTACATGTAACAAGTACTCATACACGTAGAGTGCTAGCCTGCAAGAGAGAGAGAGAGAGAGAGAGAGAGAGAGAGAGAGAGAGAGAGAGAGAAATCTTATTAATTTAAATAAGGTTGATCTATCCTATTCTAAAATGTAAGAAAAATTATGCAAATGTCAATGTTCGTTTCAAAATCAAATATTTAATATAATATTTTATTTTGTTTTGGGGGGGGCGTAAATGGGGTCGGGATGAGTCGCAGACCCAGATTTAGGGCTTGTTCTTATTTAGAACCAATTCTATTTTTTTAAAAAATACTAAAACCAACAGATTATTATTGTCTGGAGCCAATGCAGATGAAACACTACATTAAAATACTTCTATTCCATTGTAAGTGCCTTACTGTGAGTGACGGACTCAAGGTTGACACTTTACACCTGGAATACATTTTATATATATATTTATTTTATTATTTTCTCCACTTTTCTCACCAATTTGTAATGCCCCAGTCCCAATGCACTCTCTAAGTCCTAATGGTGTCGTAGTGACTCGCCTCAATCCAGGTGGCTGTGGACGAATCTAAGTTGCCTCCGCATCTGAGACTGTCAAGCCGCACATCTTATTGCGTCCACATTATAGCGACCACGAGGAGGTTACCCCATGTGACTCTACCCTCCCTGCAAATGTGCCAATTTGGTTGCTTAGGAGACCTGGCTGGAGTCACTCAGCACCCCCAGGATTCAAACTTGCGACTCCAGGGGTGGTAGTCAGCGTCAATACTCGCTGAGCTACCCAGGTCCCTGAACAAATTTGATATTGTTTGTTGGGCCAACAATCCTAATCTGCAACATCTACAATACATGAATACCACAGCTTAACATATCAGGAGCATATGTGATACCAGCTGCACCACGTCACAAGTTTTCAAGTTTTAGCCATGAAGAAAACAAAGATGTTTTTGAACTTAATTGCTAAAGTGACTTTTCAAAAAATTAGCAAAACTAGGTTGAAAATGTCAGGCACATTGTGAACATCACAGAAAGACAAAACTTAACATGCAGATCAGCTTTCCTGATGCTGAACAATCCATCACCCACAAAATGAGACTTTGGAGGGATCACTTTGGCTGTCAGCACATCCCAAAAAGGCTACCATTTTCTTTGAATGATGGACATGGTGACTAGAGAAGGGGGTGTGTATGTTATCCACGTCCGTTTATTGATCTAATGCATTTTCAGATTTGATCACGTGACTCTGCATGGTTCATTTGATGCAATCGCAGCTCTGTGCCTCTAATGCAAAATATCTGTTTACATCCTAACCCCCAGAGTGGGATCTCACTTTAGTAATATATTCATGAATAACAGTTATAACATTCTAAAGTACTACAACCTAATGACTATAATGATTAACTGGATTTTTACATTTTCTGAAGAATATGTGTGAGCAAAACTCATTGCCACAATGGGTGGTTGCCAGGACATTGCTTTGAGGTTGCTAGGATGTTCTGTGTGGTTGCTCGTATGGTACTTACAGGACCAAGTCAAAAGAGCCAAACCCCATGTTTCTAAGATGTTCTGGTCCCTCCTTCAATATTAGTCTTTAGGATTTTTGGCAGTTTAAATCACCCACCAGTTGGAAATTATAACTGTGATTGCTTAGAACAGGAACCAAACACCATTTCTCTACAAGCAGCATGGTGAGGTATTATTCATGTCTGCAGCACAAACAATGTCATTCTGAAGTGTAATAATTAGGGTCAAGGCCATGACCACAATATACATTGAGAGGAACAAGTCGCCTCCAATAATCAAATATGGCCAGATTGCCCCCCCGCATACTGGGCCGCATATCAGTATTAAGAGTGTTTGTGTCATGTGAGATGTAAGAATCTAACTAAACATGCAATATTTCACCACTGTTTTATGACTGAAATGTTGTACCGACCGACATTCATTTCCAAGGGTGCAAACTATTCACCATTTGGCAAAATTTGCTGTTTTGAATTTAAAATATGTCATTTACAGTATGCGATTTGTATGTCATTCATAATTATGAATGTGAAAACATTAACGGAGCAGTTTTCAGCGAAGCAGGCTTAAGACAAAGAGCGAATGTGTGTATATTGTAAAGGACTTGAATGAATGTGGTACTCTGGCAAGCCTTTGAAGTAGCTTTTTAGAAATTTCTCTTCAAAGTCAAGTGGTATTTATTGTCATTCAACCATATACAGTTAGTACAGTTCACAGTGAAACGAGACACGGTTCCTCCAGGACCATGGTGCTACAGAAAACAACATAGGACAAACACAGAACCACATGAGACTACATGGGACAGTACAAAAATTACAATAGGCACAGTGAGAGACAGGCACAGTACACAGTAGTGCACAGTAGTCTATAAAATAGTGTTCTATGCACATAGCAGTTATTGAGGTAGCAGCCAGGTATAAAGTGACAATAATTAAAGTGCAACTCAGGACACGTTTGTGTGTGTCAGTCCAGTCTTTGACTATTGAGGAGTCTGATGGCTTGGGGGAAGAAGCTGTTACACAGTCTGGCCATGAGGGCCCGAATGCTTCGGTACCTCTTACCAGACGGCAGGTGGGTGAAGAGTTTGTGTGAGGGGTGTGTGGGGCCATCCACAATGCTGGTTGCTTTGCGGATGCAGTGTTTTTTGTAAATGTCTTTGATGGAGGGAAGAGAGACCCCGTTGAACTTCTCAGCTGTCCTCACTATCCTCTGCAGGGCTTTGCGGTCCGAAACGGTGCAAGTCCCAAACCAGGCAGTGATGCAGCTGCTCAGGATGCTCTCAATAGTTCTTCTATAGAATGTAGGATGGGGGGTGGGAGATGTGCTTTCCTCAGCCTTCGAAGAAAGTAGAGACGCTGCTGGGATTTTTTGGCAATAATGCTGGTGTTGAGGGACCAGGTGAGTTTCTCCGCCAGGTGAACACCAAGGAATTTGGTGCTCTTGACGATCTCCACAGAGGAGCCGTCGATGTTCAGCGGAGAGCGGTCACTCTGTGCTCTCCTAAAGTCAACAACCATCTCTTTTGTTTTGTCCACATTCAGAGACAGGTTGTTGGCTCTACACCATCCATTAGCCGCTGCACCTCCTCTCTGTATGCTGACTCGTCGTTCTTGCTGATGAGACCCACCACGGAAGTGTCATCGGTGAAACTTAATGATTGCTGCACAGTCATGAGTCAGCAGAGTGAACAGCAGTGGACTGAGCACACAGCCCTGGGGGGCCCCAGTGCTCAGTGTGGTGGTGGAGATGCTGTTCCCGATCCGGACTGACTGAGGTCTCCCAGTCAGGAAGTCCAGGATCCAGTTGCAGAGGGAGGTGTCCTGGCCCAGCAGGTTCAGCTTTCCAATCAGGTGCTGAGGAATTATAGTGTTGAATGCTGAGCTGAAGTCTATGAACAGCATTCGAACATATGAGTCCTTTTTATCAAGTTGGGTGAGGGCCAGATGGAGGGTGGTGGCAATGGCATCGTCTGTTGAACGGTTTGGACAATACGCGAACTGCAATGGGTCTAGTGAGGGGTCAGCTGGGTCTTAATGTGCCTCATGACGAGCCTCTCGAAGAACTTCATGATGATGGGTGTGAGTGCGACGGGACGGTAGTCGTTGAGGCAGGACACTGAAGACTTCTTTGACATGAGGACGATGGTGGTGGCCTTGAAGCACGTTGGAATGACGGCGCTGCTCAGAGAGATGTTGAAGATGTCGGTAAGAACATCTGCCAGCTGGTCTGCACATCCTCTGAGCACTCTGCCAGGAATGTTGTCTGGTCCAGCAGCCTTCCACAGGTTGACTCTACGTAGAGTTTTCCTCACATCACCCATGGTAAGACAGAGCACCTGGTCATTGGAAGGAGGGGTGGTCTTCCTCACCACCACTTGCTTCAAACCTAGCATAGAAGTCGTTCAGCGCATCTGGAAGGGAGGCATCTTTGTCACAGGCAACTGATGTTTTCCTGTAGTTGGTGATGGCCTAGATGCCCTGCCACATGCGCCACGTGTCGCCGCTGACCTGGAAGTGACTGTGGATTATCTGGGTGTGTGCACGCTTTGCCTCTCTGATGGCCCGGAACAGTTTGGCCCTCGCTGTTCTTAGCTCTGAAGGCGGAGTCTTGGGTCCTTCTGGTTGGAGGTGATGGTCTTGGAGAAGGTGACATCATCAATGCACTTGCTGATGTAGCTGGTCACTGATGCTGTGTATTCCTCCAAGTTGCCAATTGTTGCAGCCTCGCTGAACATGTGCCAGTCAGTACACTCAAAACAGTCCTGAAGAGCAGAGATGGCTCCTGCTGGCCAGGTTTTCACCTGCTTCTGGAGCGGTCAAACAAATACTATAAAGCACTATTAAAGGTTCAGTATAAAGACATCATAACAGTAGTTCATATGACAAGTACATTGTAGTCCAAGATTTCTCTGGCCAAACAATAGCTATGTGTTGAATGGACTTATTTTATGGTATTTTTATAATGTTTTTTTCCACTTTGGACCTTGACAGCAGTGGCCAATATGAACTGTTTTTGTATGGAAAAGAGCAGCGTTCAGGTCCTTGAAGAAAATATTAAGATTCTACTGGGAGGAAAAAGCAATGTGGGACAACTTGAGGACAGTAAATCATTTTGTGTATTTTGTTTTTCCTAACCAGCTGACACAGTCATGCCATTTTACAGAAACATCAGTGATGAAAAGAAATTCTAAATATATTCACCTTTTCTTTGAGGCAGCACAAAAAAGAAAGAAAACATGACTGAAACAGGCAAATTGCTAGCAAAGCAGACACAGAGTTTGTCTTGTACTGTGTGAACTTTAAACATACATGTAACTTTTAAAACCAAAAATTATACAATTTTGTGCCTTTATCGCATTTCAAGCCTTTATTCAGACAATTATTGCATTCAGCACCTTTACTATATTGAAGGACCAAAACGGACCATTATATTTGTGACCTCAACACTCGTGAACCCATGTTACGGCCTTGCTTAGGGTTAGGGGTTTTGAAAAATTTTAATAGTTATACTTGCCTTAATAAGCATGACTAATAATCTAATTTCAAAATATATATAAAATCTAACATGCATTTTTACATGGGAAAAAAAAAACTAAAAACACGATACACTTAAGATCGTCTACTACAGGAGCAGCAAAAGCATCAAATGGAGAATCAATACTGCATGTAAAGACACAGACAGGAGTTTTGATCAGGCCATGTAAGATTATCTTGAACAGACATGAGTTAGGCCAATATTCACTACCAGTGATCTTATATTAAATTACAAAACAGTTCATCAAACGCCCCTTTAACCCTGAGAGTGACAGATTAAGAGACAAGTAAAACAACCTGTCTGCTTATAGTACATCTAGTTTAACCATTCCAAAATAGACACTCTGATATCCCAACATTTTAAGTGCAAAAAAATGGCAAGAATCGTATGTAGCCAACAATAACAAATGTGAATGAATGCAGATGCCTAATAGACTTCAGTAACGTTGGTTTGCCAGAGCGGCTTCATTTTAGTACAAATGCAAATCAGTTTCACAAGCATGCCACCCTTCCTGTCATTAGCAGTGCCTCATAGACTCGGGGCCAGTCAGTTATGTGATTCAAACAGATTCTAATAAATGAACAGGACAGAGTATACACAAAGAGACATGGTCCATTTATTCGCACCAAAGTAGATGCAAAATCGCAAGGTACAAATTCTAGGTAGTAAAATGAGCCAAGTGAGGAAACCAAGAATTGTGGGAGAGATAGAAATATGAGAGGAACAAAGAAGCATGAGCAGGGCTATGTGGTGAGGATAATAACTACGGATACTGACGCAAACAGCGGCGAAGATTAAAGGAGCTGGGTGGGTGGAAGTGCTTAGGGGGAGGGGGACAATTAATACTCCAGAGGTCTAGAAACTTTGGTAATCTCATGGTGATGGGTACAAAGGGGGGAGGACAACTGTGAAAATACCCCCCACCAGGGCTGTACGTGGAACTGAATAGAAAATGCAAGACCGGGAGCTGCACATCTCTTTTCAAAACTTTGAGCTGAGAATGTTAATTATGAAATGCTTTGGCGAAATGTAATTAAGACATTGGCCTGTGTGTCCCTTGGTCATTTCGGTCAAAGCCAATCCTTGTTTGAGTGAAAGGTTACTTAACAACATCAGGGGATATTGGTCGAAAACAAAAGGTCATCGATGTTTCATGTTTTAAAGGTGGTGTGTCATTTTTGCGCCACTAGCGATCAGTGTTAATCTCGTCAACAGAATTACTGCTGAAAATGTCCGACGACAAATGTTTTTTTTTATTATGATAACGAAACAAGACGAAAAGGACACATCATGACGGTAATCAAATGGCTTTATTTAAAACATACTGTTGACGAAAATATGACAAGTGTAAAAAACTTCTAAAAAGCAGCTAATTCTTCAGTATATTAATTTTTTTGCTATTATTTCTGATCCGTTTTCTCATACACAAAAATTAAACATCTTAATTGTTGTTTAATGTTTGATACAAGTTCAAGTAGTTTATACATTTTTCAAAATATTTGTATATTTTGTACAAGTTTGGTCTGTTACAAAGTTTGGTCTGATACATGTTTTTGTCATTTTACACATTATCATCAACTAGTAAAATTGACTAAAATTAAGTAATACGACATGATGAAATTGACTAAATTTAAAAGACAGTGTCATAACGACATAAAATAATAAATAAAACTGTCAGAAAATTAACACAGCTAGCGTCACCAAACGGAATAGCAAAATAATAATAATAAATAGAAATAAAAGGCAAGACAGCACCAATTCGCTCCAAAATAAATAAAAAAAATCACTATTGCATTTTCATGACTTTCCAAAAAAGGAAAAATAGTGATGGATTACGGCAGTCCGGAAGAGAGAAAGATGACAAATTTACTGTCACTTTCTTAACAGTTGTACAACCCCAATTCCAAACAATTTGGGACAGTTTGAAAAATGCTAATAAAAGCAAAAAGAGTTATTTGTAAAATATATTCACCCTTTGCTATATTGAAAGCACCACTGCTACACATAATATGATGTTTTACCTCATGAACTTTGTTTTTTTTTTGTGGAAATTGTACAGTAATTTCAAATCAGATGATTGTAACACGCTCCAAAAAAGTTGAGACGGGCAATTTAAGACAAATAACAATCTGACAAGTTGAAATAACAAGGTGATGTGAAACAGGAGATGTTAAACAGGTGAGGCAATTATGTCATAGTAAACAAGGAGCCTCTAAAAAGGGCAAGACGAAAACCATTTCTGAATGCTCATGATCTCTGATCTCTTAGACACCACAGTCTTAACATACATCATTTATCTGTTATGGATATCATGAACATGATCTTGGGATAACTTCAGTAAACCTTTGTTAGTCAACACCATTCAACGCTGCATCCACAGATTCAAGTTAAGACTATACAAAGCAGAAGCCGTACATCAACACTGTCCAGAAGCACTGCTGACTTCTCTGGGCTCGGTCTCATCTTAGATGGAAAGTAGATCAGTGGAACTCCGGGCCAAAGAGGAAAAGGACCATCCAAGCTGTTATTAGCATCAGGTCCAAAAGCCAGTGTCTTTAAGGGCCAGGGGTGTGTCAGTGCCTATGGCATGGGTAACACGCACATCCGTGAGAACGCCATGAATGCAGGCAGATTTGTAAACATTTTGGAGCAACATATACTGCCATCCAGCATAGTCTTTTCTATGGACGCCCCTGCATTTTCCAGCAGAACAAGACCCACATAATAGATGAATGGGGGAATATCCCACATTCTAAACTCAACAAACTTGTGTCTTCAGTGCCCATATGCTTTATAAGTGTTATTAGAAGAAATGGTGATGTTTCCCAGTGGTAAACCCTCGACTGACCCAACTTTTGTGGAGCGTGTTGCAATATTATGATTTGAAATTACTGTACATTAAAAAAACTAATGTGTAGTTGTAGTGCTTTCAATATATGTCCAAATGTGATTATGTCCAAATGTGATTATTAAACCGCAAAGGATGCCATTAATGAGATAAATATATAGTTTGTCCGTATGTGCTGTGCACCTCAAATATGAGCGCTTGGGAATGTGTAGAGTCAGTGTTGCGCTGATACCGGCTGCTCATACCTTTAAGAGCTCCTTAGCACATCCAAAGAAAACACCATCATGAGCATTGCACGCTATATTTGTAGCAGATGACAGTGAGCAGGGCGCTAATTCACATTGTAGCACAAGGCACATACAGACCATGTAGTTATTTAATTAAATAGAAGCCTTTTGCTGTTTATTAATCACATTGAGTCACTTAGCGACCTGCTTTTCCGAAAGTGAGAACCTTCCATCAAGACAACACAAACACTTCAAAATAAAAGCTTCCGCCAAAATAAAAGCTTGATTTAAATGGAAAAAAGTATGAAATAAACATATCAAAATATTACAGTTTTAATGAATGCATTTATTATTATTATGACACAATTTTAAAGAAAAAATTTACCAAACTGTTGATATGGAATTCAGAAAAAAAAGTAAACAGGTATTGGAAAGTACCAAAAAGGAAGTATCGGGACACCCATACTTTTGACATCAAAACATAAACAGGCATGCCACACAACACTTGTGTTTCTTGGATAAGCCAGTAAGAACAGATGTAAAGGAGTAATGGGCAAAAAACTTTGAAGGAATTAACATACCACGTTGTAGCATTTTACACCGAACCAGTGTATGATTGTGCACGTTAACGCAGTCAAAGAGTTTTTAAATGCGAGCGGGATTATGAGATTTTGTCTTTTAGTGAGTGGTTGACCTGAGCTACAGCTAAGTACACAGTTGGGGCACACAATGCAACATAACATGATGAGCAATGCTGAGACACTTCCTGATGAAACCCAAGACAAACAAAACATACAGAGAGAAACTTGAATTCTTTTAGTAAATCATTACTTAGTGTGTTACACTTTATCTGTGTCTGATTCAACTGTGGTCTCATCTGTATGACTCTGCCCTTTGAGATAAAACACTGAACTGGGGAGAGGACTATTAATGTTTCGTAACATTGGGGAGGTCCAGATTAATACAGGAGATGGAGTGTTTCGGTGAATGAAGTAATGAGAGAAAGGATCGGCTCATCTTGTGCTCTAGCTAGTGTCAAGCAAACTAACAAGCATGAGTGAGTGCGGTTTGTTCTCTGTACAGCTCCACTTTGCCAATACAGCTGGAGTTTCGCCTATTGCCCTCTGCTGAAAACAAGTGGCACTTCAAGCTTGAATTGCACAGATGGTAAGAACTTTCCCTATTATGGAGACATGATTAATCATTTGAATGTGTTATTTTTTACATAGATAATGTACCGAGTTTTCACGAATCAACAGCCCTAGTAAAAATATATTTATTTTTGCCACTACAGAGACAGAAATAACAAACAGCACCATTAAAAAGAACATACGGTAGCTTGCAATTTATACAAGTCGGCTTGTCTTCTGTAAACAACTCTCCAATGCCAGCCTTTCCCGGACAACTGGGCAGTATGTTCAGACCAAGTCAAGCAAACCAGATCTGTCTGGCCTGTCAAGATCTGTCATGAACACAGATAATATACTGTGCCCCAGAGGCGGAAATAAGGAAATCAAACTGCTGTTGCTTGGCAATAGTCTCTATGTTCGGTAAAATATTAAACAAGTTAATCGAACCAGAGGCAAGAGCAGCTGAGAGACTGTGTTCTGAATACAGGGATTGAGGCAGCTCTGCGTTTAGGGAGCGAGAGATGATGTCTAGAAGAATTCATCTGAGTCACACCTGAGCAGAGGACGCAGGGAGGTCAGACGATGCAAAGCCAAACTGGCCACTAGGGCTGCACAGTTAAAATAATCAAGATTAAAATTATAGCTTAACTGTAACAAATAGCAATGAACTAATCGTGAATATCGACAGTTCCTAGGGTTGGGGAGAGATATTTAAAAAACACAGGTTACGGTGCTTGAATGTGCATTTTGTCACCATATTAAAATACACCGAAAATGAATGAATGAAAAATGTTGGCATGTTTTTTGTTTCATCTCCCACACCTTGTTTCTCCATGTTTCCATGTCCTGCCACAAGTCTCCCAGGAGTTGTACCGGGAAAAATTTGTCACATTTTCACATTTAGCAACAGACTGCTGAGAAAATAGCATTTCTTATGTCCAAATATTTATTTCTCAAAAGTAAGAATCGTTAATGGAACCATTCATGAATTGGAATTGTTAAGAGGTATCGGTTAGTTCACCCAAAAATGAAAATTATCCCATAATTTACTCACCCTCAAGCCATCCTAGGCTTTCTTCTTTCAGCCAAACACAATCAGAGTTATACAGTATATAAAAAAAAATATCCTGGCTCTTCCAAGCTTTATAATCAGAGTGTATGGTACCTTAGATTTTGAAGCCCACAAATGTGCATCCATCCATCAAAAAAGTAATCCATACGGCTCCAGGGGGTTAATAAAGGCCTTCTGAAGCAAAGTGATGCGTTTTTGTAAGAACAATATCCATATTTATAACTTAATAAACTATAATCACTGGCTTCCGGTAACGGCCGTCCACATCGTCCTAATTATTAATTTTTTTTGTATTTTTATATATCTGTGCCGTCCACACTGTGGTCTTTCTGAAAGACCAGGGGACGGGAACATCTTTGCCTGGCAGCCAGGTGACATCGATCTTTTGAGGGACACTCTGCCAGCATCCTGCACCATCTCACTCCCTTCCTCTTGCCTGGATGACCAAAGAGGAGCAAAGGAGAAGAGAGAGAACGTTCTGAGGACGCTGTTGACATACAGGCAACAACAAACTGTTTCATCAGCGTCTTCCCGGAGGCTGAACCCAGGCTATAGCTGGGAAGTGTCTGCCACAACCACATCCAACAGGATGATTCTGAAAGAGACAGCATATGTAACTGCTGCTTTATAGTGATATTCTTTATATTCAAGTGGTGCTTCATTTTGAATTAGCCTCTAGCTAATTCGAGATGTTAGTACAACCTAACGTCAAACTGCTCTCAAATAAAATTGCTGAAGTCTGCACTGCACACGTACATAAAGAACACAGTAAAAGCAGAACTAGAGTAGATCGAGATCCATTCATGAAACGAAGCACTAATAAGTAGCAGAACGGAGGCTTTTTCACATCAAGAGCAATGCAAATAGCACTGTCAGCAAAAGTGAAAGATCAATATATCAGCCAGATATAAATATCGGATGATATGACCACTTGAGATTATCAGCTAGGGATGGGAAATGTATGGAATTTAGTGGTTCCGGTTTTTGGAAATATCTAATCCAGTAACCAAAGTCTTACTGGATGTGTCTTACTGGATTTGGAAGGTTATCAAATGATGTGATCATTTCAGATTTAAACAGAACAGATTCTTGCAAATGGTGTGTTTACTTTTTAATTAAGATATTTTATTAATTCATTCATTACACAAAATGTAGGCCAACTTTTAACTACACATGGTAATAATCAACAACCATCCATTAATTTCTCTGAATTCTTGGTTGGTTTTAAGTCGTACATGACAAGGGGTGGACTGGGAAGAAAAATCGGCCTAGGATTTTCCATAGAAACTGGCCCAAAAGTTGTTGGCATATCACTGCCCCCTTCGGTACATCGTGCCACCGTTTTGTGGCCTGTTCTGCAGAATGCGGCGGCTCATTTCAGCTTATAGCGGCACATTTCTCCCGATGGCCAGTCTGCCCCTGATCGGCTCCAAATTGCATCGGCCCAACGTGAAAATGCCGGTATGCCATATTACTAATCCATCCCTGGGCATGACAAAATGAAGAACTTCAGTTAGTTCAGTAAGTTTTTGATTCACTTAAAAGAATAGGCTGATAAAAGTCCTTAGTTAGGTAGGAAGCGCTGTAGCTTTTGCTGTGTAAATTCAAAAGAACCAACTCAGAGTGATTAATTAAGGAATCGGACTAAACTGGTCATGCTGTATGTTTTGGGATGTGGATTTAAAAGAACCAGCTCAAAAGAGATATTCATTCTGGAATTAGACAACAATAGGCACGCTGCATGTGGTAGCGTAGGTAAGATTGTCAAGAGTTTTAGCATGGTGTTCTGTCAGCATTGGTGAAAGAATGAATGTTTGAAAACCATTAACTAGGGGTGTGAATCTTTGAGTTGATAGCGAATCAATTAGATTCACAGGTTTTCAATTCAACAAAAAAAAAAATTATCAAATTCAGAATGATTCGTTTTGATACACAATGACATTCAATTAGATTCTATTTGATTAATGATTCGATAATGTATTTTTGTATTAATAAGATCCTCTAAATAATCACCCTAATGTGTCTTAGGCAAGAAAAAGAAAGAATAAATTCTTAAGATTTATTGCACCAAAAGCAGCTTGAAAAAAAACACACATTACATTTAGTACATGTACGTGTACATACAGGCTTTTTGGAATATAACAGAGATCAATAAAATATATGATACAATAAATGATATGCTTGGCTCTAAAATATCAAATATATTACAGCCAAGCATAACTACAAAATATTCCATATTCAACTAAAATTCCATAATTGTTTAAGATTTTATTCATTTCCATGACTGAAAAACACAATATTTACAATTCTCTGACATATCCAGATTTTCCATGACCATGTGAACCCTGTATCAGTAAAACAATCGAAATATTACAGCATTAAAGTAATATCAAATAACTATATTTAGTTTCCTCAAGGCCTCATTTTCAAATACGAAAATAGAAAAGCAATATAGATTAGACTTCAAATTAAATGTTTTCTGCAAGCCAAGTCCCCAACAAAACAATGATACCAGTAAAATGGCGACCAAGAAAATAGCAGCCACGTTTCCCCACAATAAAACTTATTATAATTTATTTCAGTAAATGTCAGTAGCCACATAATGAGTTTGTAGCTGTACACTGCTTTGAGCACGTTTTACTCAAGACAAGATTAGAGATCGACCGATATTGTTTTGTTTTTTTAAGCCGATAGGATATCGATTATTTGTATGTTTCTTCTTGCATGTAAAGTGACTGGCACTTTACTACAATAACAGACTGGTGTTCAACACAGTCTCATTTAAACGGTCAACATATCAGAGCCGCATAAAGTGCTCGTCTGTTTCATTCTCCCTCTCTCTCCTCAACAGTTCCCTTAACACTTTAAACTGTCTTGTCTAATGATAAAAATAGCAAATATCAATCAAACTAATATCATATACCATCTGCAAATATGCACATATCTCCTTTAAACAGATGTAATAAACCAACCTCACACAATTTCAGCTGATCCAGCATCCTGTGTAACGCTTAAAAATCTTCCTCTGAAGCAAATATTCTGTCAATAACAGCCTCTCATCAACAGTTCCCTGTAACTTTTCTAACAATTGAAGGCAAATATTAATAAAACTTCTATTATATACTGGTCTGAAAATATGCTGATATCTTGTTTAAAAAGAAGTCATTCATGACCCTCACGAAAATCCAGCGTTTTCTTCCCATCGAGCACTCATCTAATATCTTCCTCTGAAGCGTGTATTCCATCAGCCAGAATCAAAAACTTCAGAATTATGATAAAAAGTTCTTCTAATTAACAAATCATGATGGTCTGTCCATGACAATCCAAGCAGGCAATCCAGGCCATTTAAATTGTCAGGAGATTGCTCCCCACGCTGGATCCGCACAAGCGTGTGAATGCAACTTCAAAGTAAAAGCACTTTACGTGTGCTAAAAGTAAATGTCTTATTTACAATGCCCAGTATGTGCAATTGGTTTGATTCGGTATTTTTGAGAAAATGCGTTTGCTAACGTGGACATGCCATCTGATTCGTTTCTGGATTACCGTGTGTAGTGTTACTTCCTTCTTCCTAATATATTAACAATTTCTTCATGTGCAAATAAATTAATATAATTTGATGACTAAACAGAAATCAGAGGAAAATGCTTTCTACCATTTAAAATACAATATAATTATTATTATTATTTTTTATTTTTTTACAAAGCTTAAGTTTAGTCTAAAATGTAGTAAATATAGTGCGAAATAAGAGTTTATTAATATTTAGCAATTTTATGTTTATGTTATTTGCTATATTAAATTGTGTGATATATCAGCATTGTCTCGGCCACCCTGCTCTCTTGATATCGGCATTGGCTTTTTAAAAAAAAACCTATCGGTCGACCACTTTTTAAGATACGTTTATTGTGACACGAGTACTTTGCCCCATGAATGTTTATGCAAAGCTTTTACTTGAACGGTGTCGAGGAGATACTTAATTTATACAGAGCTGTAATCGTGTAGATGATGATAGTGAAATAAAGTTTAATACTACATTTTTAAATAATTTAGGGAATTTAAAACAAGTGGATCTTATTAAAAATTGCACTGGCATATGGCCAATCATTCCATTGGAACATGAGCATCCCTGAACGTCAACTTTTAAACACAGCCAACTGAGAATTAAATTAAACCGTCATATTTCAAACATGCACTCATCCAAGGCTCTTCGAGCTGATTAATGTGAAGTAATGTTACGTCTTTGGAAATTTGCAGGATTTGTTTTAAAGTATGCGAGTTCGTCTCCGTTACTTAGCGCTTATATTTCAAATTAAGCATTTATGGCTGTTACATTTAATAAAATTGATTAATTTAAGCAATACATTGCAAAAGAAAGTTCCTTTACCTGTGGATAACCCTCAGCATTGTTTCCTCTCACACTCTTTGCTGCAATGGCAATCTTGCATGCAATTTCAGAAACTTCCGCTAGAAGGCTCCAGTTATCGATGGATCCGATTAAAGAAAAATGCTTGTATATTGGAAAATATATTGGAAAATCAGATTATCAGTCACTCTCTAGACAAGATTACAAGCTGTCAGTTGCTCATGTGAAAGTCAGTGGCTGTCATTAGGAGGGATAAGACACGAGGTGCCAAAGAATGATTTTAATAATTTATACTGTTTTTCAAATCGCAATTAATTTGAGTTTTAGCGCTTTAAATCAATTATTGACCAACACTAACAATTATCAATTTAAAAATCATATTTTAAGGTTGATGCTTATAAATCGAGAACATTTGTGAATTGTTACACCTCTATCATTAACTGAACCAAAAGTCATGAACATTTTTTTTAAATATGGAACCAGTTCTGAATAAGAAAGTTTCACAATTCACAACCATATTATTAGAGTAAATATTACGTTGTTGTTGTTATCGTTTTATTTTTTATGATATATGTGTACATTATATATACATACTAACTTATTTACTATAATTAACATACACAGCCTATATCAAACAATATGTACATAATCATTATATCGGCAATCAGACACTATAGCTTAATAGTTATCAGTATAGACCATTGAAAAACCCAAATCTATTATGTACTTTAATTAGAAATACAACAGTGTGAAGGGGTCCATAGGAATGCATTGTTTTCATTTAAATCCACATTCTTTATCAACCAGCCATTATATGTGTGCCATGATCTCATGTGACCCCAGAGGTAGCACCAACAGCAGTCAATGAAAGCCCTGTAACAGAGCAGAAGTCAATGTTGTGACCAGTGTGACTAACAAGAGAATTCCTGTCCATACTCTAAATTGTTGTGTTTAATTAGCTCAGACTCAGCCATGAGGCCTGGTCCAAATGTTCAAAAGTTACAATCCAAAAACATAACAGGAAGTTGATCAGAAAGACAGCACACCCTCTGACAAGAAGGCTTCAAAAACTCAACTTTTCCTACAATGGGGAAAGCAATCCAGTTGGAAGCATTATGTTCAAGCCAGTTTCAAAAACCAAGAGGTGGTTTCCTTAATCAGCTGTGCATTTTAGAAGCCAGTCAAAACAATAGCGCATGTTGATGAAACATCAAGAAATGTCCTAATGGTTTCCAATGAGGATGAGGGCTTTTTTTTTTAAAAAGACAGGAAGAGAAGTTTAAAGCATCCTTTTTTACACAGAATAGAAAGTCAGTCCCAACTTGGGCCACACGAGATATGCTTGATGCTATCTTTTTGTATTATCTAAGACATGATACTATTAACAATGTGATGACATTTAATCATGAGAAAAAGTCCTCGATTGCAGCAGAGAAATTACCTTTCACAAAGGGCCTTTATATGGTATGAGCAGAGGTCACCCACGGCAGACAGCTTTATGATTATGGTCAGACATTTTTCAGGAATAAATTAGGGATTTAAGGGTAGATGTGCATGAAATCTGTCCACACAGAACTCTGCACAATGTTCTGCAGATTTTGAATGATTTTGGGCATAAGGAAGCATGAACGGAACCCATGCAAAAAATCAGCCTTTTCAACTGTCTGTGAGACTTCAGGTCAACTTGATAGCCTGTGGCCTTGATGAAAAGATAACATGTCACAGGCTAGTTCCCCCACCATGCAACAGTCACCAATAATGAACACTACCAAACACGCAGTGACATGGAGGAGAGAAATGAAGTTCCCTGACAGTATCTGAGCCCTTTTCTCTCTCCGCTCGTCACGCATGCTTAACCTTGTGCCGCTGTGTGGACTACACTGTTTGCATATTAATACATGGAGATATTAGAGAGGTCTGCTCTCCTGAGGAACTGCAGAGGAAAAGGAGAGAGAGAGAGAGAGAGAGAGAGAGAGAGAGAGAGAGAGAGAGAGAGAGAGAGAGAGAGAGAGGAGCGAGACATGCACACACGAAAAACAAAGACAGATACACAAGCACTTACAAACTCTGCTAGATACCCACTGCAAGCAGATAAACATTAGCTGTGAAACCACAAACTGCATTCTGAAACACACCTGGATGTTTCCAGAAGCCTGCAGCTTCAAGTGGTACAAAAACAAGTGCTGCATAGCAAACAATGCTACTAGGATGCAATTGAGCTCGAAAACTGAATGTGTATGAACAAGTATTCCCGTCTACGAGTAGAAAAACACTTTATGCATGTACACAAATGCCGATTGAAGTTGCTCTACAGTGGTGTTTACATCATTAGGACTCAAGAAGTGATCCGGTTACCTTTAAATATCTGTACTATTAAACCGTTATGTGTTATTGTTCAGGTAGCTAGCTATAAACATCTCACAATTTTAACTAACTTTGACAAACTCGCTCAGCAAGATTCTCTTCAAACTTGCTCTGCGATTAAACAAGTTGACCTGAAAGAGAAGAAAAGGTACACTTACGCACACTATAGTGCCCTTTGCAGCAACACTAAATACTAGGGTATATCTAATTTTTACACATGCCATTCCATCCCATGTCATGCCACTAGGACTGTTTTATGATACCCTTTTAGCAAATGGCAGCCGCACACGCCAGCCATGAGCAAAGAAGCATTCTGTCCATGTGTCTAGACAAATTAGGCTGTACGTACTATGCTGATGACAAAATTTACGCACATTTAAAACCAAAATAAACATTTGCATTAAGAATGCAGTGACTTGGGGTCTGGGTAGCACAGTGAGTATTGACGCTGACTACCACCCCTGGAGTCGCGAGTTCGAATCCAGGGTGAGTGACTACAGCCAGGTCTCCTAAGCAACCAAATTTGCCCAGTAGCAAGGGAGGGTAGAATCACATGGGGTAACATCCTCGTGGTCACGATTAGTTGTTTTTGTTCTAAATGGGGCGTGTGGTAAGTTGTGTGTGGATTGCGGAGAGTAGCATGAGCCTCCACATGCTGTGAGTCTCCGCGGTGTCATGCACAGCGATTTGATAAGATGCGCGGATTGACTGTCTCAGAAGCTGAGCCAACTGAGACTTGTCTTCTGCCCCCTGGATTGAGGAGTAACCGCGCCACCATGAGAACCTACTAAGTCTACTAAGAGAAAAAGTGGATAAAAAAGAATGCAGTGACTTTTTTGCACTGTGTTATGAATTATGGTCTGAAATGTTTCGAAACGCATCAAAAACGCATCTGTTAAACTGAGCTTGCATAGCTAGAAGCATTTGTGTTGAAGTACCTAAGACCACGTCCACACTATGTTTTCATTAAAAACACAATCATTTTGTGAAGTTTACGCCTCTAATCCACACAGAAAACAAAAGCGTTTTGAGAATGGATTATATTGCAAAATACTTCAAGTTTTTTCCTTTTGTCCTCTCTCATATCATTCAAACCATCATCCTTGACAGTTAACCACTCATCCACTTTTCTTTCAAGAGGAGAAATAAAAGGCCCTGTGATCCGCGCAAAGCCGCCACCTCTTTAAACCCGCCGGTGCTACAAAACCATACAGTCAAGCAGTTGTCAAACAGCTTAAGTGTTAAAACAGAACTGTCTGAGTCTGCACTTACTATCAAATACAACATTATGTCATTCTGTGCAAAGCTTCCACCCTTTGTCACTTTTAACAACACTTGATCTGTCAAAGGCACACTTATATCCATCTAACGCAGAGGAAGTTTTTACTTTCCAAAGAGATGCAGACATTGCTTAATCAGATGATGTAAACCAATTGATCTCAGAAAGCACTGCAATAAATACAGCCTATTTGCAAAATGTAGGTTTGATCTGTGTTTATAATGCGAATAATACGCTTTTTAAGTTGTTTGACAAGTATTTAAAGAATTCCCTTCTGCAACCATGAAAGTCATTTGAGTCCAACTTCCATTTTGAATTCACTATTCCATTCACTGTCAGCAAATGCATAAATAGTTAGACCATTAAAAAAAAATGTGTCATTGAAATTTACCAAAAAGAACTATATCGACAGAGCTGTGCCACAACCGTTAGCCCATATACTCTGATATGTTGAGCTCTCATGCTCCTGTGGGAAACGTGGGTTCAAGTCCAGCCTGAGTCATGATCCAGTCTCATTCATCCCTCTCTCCCCATGATTTCCTGCCAATTTCAGGAATTTGTATGTTGTGAACCCCAAGCATTACCAGCAAAAGAAATTCATTTAGAAAAGTAAGAAGCTGTAATAAAATCTTATAACCAGCAAAACTGCTTGCTCCATCTCAAATCTAATGTTGGAGTGTTTTTACCGAAACCACAAGTCCACACATGTCCCATAAGACACTGGCCTGAATGAAACTGCAATAATGGCTAATTACTTCAAGACAAGAACTCACTGTAGGAAGACAACAACTGTGTGTGTTCCAAAGATGTTCAAGCTAATGGCAATAAAAAACAATAAAAGGCAGATTTGCGAATAGTAAATATAATTACATTTTTAAATAAGTAAAAGATTTTAGGTAATAAATCTGTGAGGAATAGAGTTGGGAACCGAGAACAGTTTTTTTTTTTTTTAAATACCGGAGCAGTATGATTTACATGACTTCGGTTACATGAATGTTTCTTGTACAGAAAATGTTCCACTGATGTGGACCGAACACTATACTAAAATACTCTGACAGTGTTTCCTTCAGCTCAATTCAGCAGTAGCACTGCACTGTAGACTTAATCTACAGCAGGAAACAAACAGCGCTACCAGTGTATTTTGATTCCCGAACGAATGACACTTATAAGCCAGCACTTTTGAATCTACAGCGCAAAGCATAGAGCACTTCCTGTAAAGACCGATAACCGAACAAATGACTCTAATGATTAGGTTCTTTTGAATCTACAATGAGTCGCTTCCAGTATATTCCAATTATCAAACGAATGACTAATGAGTCGAACGTTTTGAATCTGCTGCATGAAAAATATGCCACTTCCTGTATAGTCCGATCCCCAAACAATTGACTCTTGTGAGCCAGTACTTTCTAGAGAATAAAAAGCATTTATAAATCAGTCGAAGTGGTTCCTGAATTATTCTTATACAGATGCACAAGTTATGAATGTCCAAATTGTAATTAGAATATGAACTGTAATAAGTACTGTTGAAGTCTCACAAGCCTGAAGTACAACATCAGACTACAGAACACAACTGTCTCTGGAACTGTCACTGTTATGTCATGTTGTACTTCAAGACCTGTAACTGGCTGATTTTTTTAATGGAAATGTGTAGTTAAAGATATAGAAGTTCTGTTGTGATAAGTGAAATTTTATAAAAGAATAAATGAATGAATGAAACCTGCTATCAAATTTATATTTTTTATAATTTATATTTAAAATATATTTAGTTATGATCAATTATTGCATTGCATTTATGCCTCTAAAAAGTCTGAAAACACACCTTTTACAAGAATTTTTCATAATTTATTTCCGACTTGTTCTATCTATTCTATCATTTGGCAACAGGCTGCTGATGGCTGTAATTGCATCTCTTATTTCCAAATAATTCTTCCTGAAAGGCACTAAAAGAATCGTTACTTGAACCGTTAAAGAACCGGAATCGTTATCGAATGAACTGAACCGTTAACTTCCCTAGTTAGGTGCACTGGACATCATGATACCCTAATATGTCCACATTGACAAGCCAAACTGACCAAATTTTATTTTTCTAAAATATACAGACAACCCTTCAAATATCTACATTGTAAATGTGTTTTGGTATCTGCTAAATAAATATCTAACCTAAGAAACGTGTACTTCAAATCCTTTAAAGATCATTCAAACCCTTTCACGCCATCTTTGCTTGTTCATTACATTCTTCCATCATGAATATCATCAAAATAACTACTTATTTCTTAATATGTATGTGTGTGTGTGTGTGTGTGTGTGTGTGTGTCACAAGAATATTAAAACCTGAGATGACCTACCTTGTGGTACTTGCCAGCAGTACCCCGCGAGGGAATTTTTTTTTTTTAGGTTTAGGGGTAGGGTTAGGGAATATAAATTGTCGTTAGATCTGTATAAAATGCATGGAAGTCTATGGAGAGTCCCTACAATAATATAAAAACAAGTTTGTGTGTGTGTGTGTGTATGTGTGTAAAATGAAAGAAATTACAACCAAATCTTCTCTCGAATTGATGGAGTGCTCGTCGTATTATCGCCATTGTCACGGTGAGTCGCGACAGCATTGTTACAGTATCATTCTGAAGAAAGACTGCCACAAAATAAGAAGTGTATGCGCGGAGGTGTTCACGAGACATTCGCGGGCTCAGCGCGAGTATAGTAAGTACATCATTACATAGTCCAGAGCGCGAAAGAGTATGATTGACGCGAGAGAGTGATTGACGTTCCAGCGTGAAACGTCCTGCGCGATATGGAACTTTTCATGCGGGAACGTCAATCATACTCTCTCGCGCGCTATACTCTACTCACGCGCACTGGGACCTCGTCTTCTCTCCCACGAGCGCACAGAACTACCGTTCGCTATATAAAATAACGAATCGTAACTAATAAAGTTTTTTGTTTCGTCATCTCCATATGCAGCTCAACTGACTGGTTGGAACTGGTGATTTAAAACTTGTCGCGGGTGCGATTAATCCATATTTAAAGCCAAAAAAACTTCTGTACTCACCTATATCCATCACAACACAGAGATGTCTGAATCCTTGGAAATGCATTAAGAGCTTGTCTTACACGTGGCTACACAACGCTTGCTAATTTGCATGTATACTGATGCATGCACAGTAATTGATTCTCGTAAATCCAATGTACAAGGTAAAGTTTAATCCTCGCAATGCATCCCTTAACGTCTGCGCGAGCTATACTTCTCACTAAAGACTGCATGTCGTGTTAATAAAACGCAAGAAATTCTAACAGTGCGTGACTGATAACTGACAACAACTTTCTTTGCATGAACTACAAGCACTGTCAGAGACGACACAGCATCCGAGGATGAGAGCAAATCCGGCTGTTTGTTAAAAGTCTGGCCGCCCCCTGTCTACATTAAAGAGATTTGCCCCCCTCATAAATAAAACTTACTTTTCCCTCGCTTGGCTGTCGGACGGTACGTTGTTACTCTTGCCTTTGGCGTACATGCTTGCAGAGAGCTCCGATTGTCACGCACCTGTCAACCCATCACAGCCTCCCCGGACACAACCCCGTCACCATGGTGACTACAGGAGCGATTCTTTTCATTGGACCGAGCGGAGAGAGGGAACGCCCATTATGTTGGGTAACTAGCTTGAGTGACAGTTACTTGGTCCCGCCCCAACAGAAACACAACCCCTTTCTTATCTCCAGCGCTCTGTCTGTGAAACACACACACACACACGCACGCGCACGCACACGCACACACACACACACACACACACACACACACACACAGTCTTACTCGGCACTGAGGGGAATTTGAAACCGTACTGAGAGGGATTTTAAACAACTGGCTGTTCCTCTCACAAGCAATCACACCCTCTACTGTCACTGGCCAAATTTAAAGTGATATGGCAAATGTGGAACGGATGCTTCTGGTCTTATATGTACTCTTGATTTAAATAAGATCATTTGATTAATACAAACCCGCATATGTCTTTATAATACTTATTTGTTTTGTGTAACATTTATTTTACCCTAAAAAGTTAATGAATGGAGGAAGAGCTTATTTAGACACCACAGTAATGATTGTATTGTACAAAAGACCTGAGGTACTTGTTATAATCTTGTCACAATTAAAAGGAACCTATTTAAATGTATATTAGACCGTCTACAAACTAAAGTAACCAACTAAAATGTCAGTAACCCAAACTGAAATTGAGGGAAATGCATCCCCCCTAATATTCATGATCAGAACTAGATCAATATGGAGTTTTCAGTACCCACTTCTTAAAGGTGTACTCTGTAATTTAGTTTGATTGTGTCATCTTGGACTAGAGGTCTGTGCGGGACAGTTTTTCCCCTCCCACTCCAGCAAGATTCTATCCAGAACCCAAAAGCCCCCGCTGAATGTTATTATATGTTCACCCGCTCTCTGCCTGCAGCGACTTTCTTCCCGACCGCTCACGTTACAGCAACTCCAGATTTGTTTTCCACACTACAATAAAGCCATACACATAGACAAGTGTACAGAAATAACTTTTAATTTTTTCTGTTATTGCTATTATTAGATGACATGTGAAATGGTGCCCATGCATCTGACTTGCCTGAGGTTGATTTCTTAACACTGAATAGACAATTTTCTAGTCCAAATTTCACACCCTTTGATGACAGTGTCCAAGCTTTGCTCTGCCATTCTTCTAAAGAGCCGTTGACTACCGGCATAGCCTGCTCTAAATACTGAATAATTTGATGCACATGGTGTGTGCACATTTTTACATTGCATTTTCTGTTTATTGTTGTCAAAAATACATTTGTTGTCAAATAAAATTATAATTATTGTTTTTAGGCATTCATAAATAAAATAATAAATAAAAGATATCCACATCGGATTGCCCGCCCATGGATGTACCGTCCGCTACCGCCTTCAACTCAGAAATGTAATCCTTTGCTGCAAGAAATCTAATCTGCAGAGCTCTATCTTTAACTTAACACTGACCGATCATGAACCAGCATCATTTCAACGCAATAGTTTTCAGATTCCAATGTCATTGTAGAAATGTCCTATGCACAGTCAGCCATGATTGATTTCATTAATGAGTGAAATTGTCCAATGACAGGGTGTTTATAGAAATTATGAATGCTCAAGAAAGCTGATGTCTTGAGATGTTGCTTCAATATATCCAAATAATTTTCCTTCCTCATGATGCCATCTATTTTGTGAAGTGCACCAGTCCCTCCTGCACCACTATGCTTCACGGTTGTGATGGTGCTCTTAGGCTTGTCAGCCTCACTCTTTTTCCTCCAAACATAACGATGGTTATTATGGCTAAACAGTAAAAAAAAAAAAATATTAGACCAAAAAATAAGATCTTTGTCCCCATGTGCACTTCCAAAATGCAAAGGCCACCACTGGTCTAAAGGCTTGAGATCATTTTCTGGAATTTTCCAACCTGCTTAAAGTCACAGTTAACTTGGTGCATGTACACTTCTGACCCACTGGAATTGGGATGTAGTCAATTAAAAGAGAAAATCTGTCTGTAAACAAATGTTTGAAAAATTACTTGTGTCATGCACAATGTAGATGTCCTAAACGACTTGCCAAAACTATAGTTTGCAAAATGAAATCTGTGGAGTGATTACAATTTTATTTTTTTAATTACTTCAACCTAAGTTTATGTAAACTTCTGACTTCTGTGTCAAAAATACTCCTGTGAGAGCAAGGCAGATGCAGTTTTTGAGCCAGGTGTCGCACTTGCTTTCTCCCAGCTGCGCTAATTGCAAGCACAATCTTTTCCTTTATAAAGCACAATACAAACATCAATAGTTGACCACTGTGATGTACAACTACATAGACAAGAAGACACATATCAGAAATAAACACAAAAACAACACACAATACACTCTAAGGTGTAGCACGACAGGAAATTAAGTGCTGGCGATGCAACTTAATACTCATTGGCTAAAAACCGTGATCTTCTAAAAATATATATTTTTAAACTCTGATATCATGTTTTTATATGTACAAATTATATGCGAATACCCAACACCCTCATAGAATGATCTCTTTATCTGTATCTAAAATACATGTCTTTATTAAACTACAAATTAATACAAAATTCTATTAGCAGGTACATTGGGTGACTTGTACATCATATTCAGTTTCATTCAAAGCTAAAGAATTAAAATGATGTCCACTTTATCAGCAACAAAGCACATGAACACAAATCAAACACCATCAGCCTTTGATCCCGTAGGTTGCTGATACACTATACGAGACGTGAGATCTGTCTGACTTAACAGCATTAATTCACTCCTCCCTGACTGCAGCTGCCTACTCTCGTCTACTTTCAAGGCGAGGTGTTTGGCATCTCAAACAAGCGTAATGTTGTTGTGCTGGGATGGACAGGTAGCAAAAAAAAAAGGGGGGCTTATATATTACAACAAAAAGACATAATGTTTAATTATTAACCTTCAAATGGCTTTCTTGTGGACAAGGAAGTCCCACCTCACATTGATCACCTGTCTATCAACTTGAGACACATTAGCTGTTCCAGCTTGTAAAATAGCTGTTTTTTTTTGTGTGATCTGAGCTAAAGAAGCTCAATTTATGATACCATTGTTGTCAGACTTTACTACTTAGTTGAAATATGTTTTTGATGGTAACCTTGACCAAGCGTTTTGGAGATGCCAGTCTTTCTCAATTTAAGTAGATAGGAGCTGCACTTTTATGCCGCTCCAAAGATGGCCGCTGAGTGGACTGATTTACCTTGAAAGAGACTTTGGTAGTATTCTGCTGATCATGTGATCATAACATGGCAGCACCCATTTGTGGACCCTCTCCATGTAGAATAAAACAGCTTTTAATAATGTTACTGATGCGGCTAGTGTCTTCATCTTATGTGAGTGGTCATGATTTTAAATATATGTTTTAAACTATAAATTGTATTCATTTTTTTGGTGGTAAAACTTTTTAACGAGGAAATAAATACATAGTGTACCTTTAAACTTTCACATATGCCCAAATCCTAAAACGTTAGTTAGATCCTTGCCTACTATTAAAGTCTATTTGTACCTAACCCATCTGTACCATAGCTCACAAATATAGATTAATGTATACAATCCTATTAATTGTATATCATGTACATTTTTCATGTAATAAATAACAGAATAAATTCAGTTATGTTTAAGAACTAGTTAAAATAAAGGTGGTTCTCAGTTCAAGTTGTAGTCCATACCAAAATTATAACAAAAACACTTTTAAATAAAAAAAAAGTGTGGATTTACTGCAGTTAGGAGACAGCCTGTTTGGAGCAAAAATTTAAATAAATGTCAAATGACAACCAAAGTGATCAAACTAAATAAGTCAGTCGACTTTGGTTAATTTGAAACTTCCCCATTGTGGACGCTGTTCTTTTCTCTCACCAGTTGTGTGTTATTTTGGCGAATGTTTTAACTGCTCGCTGTCCTCTAATGTCTGCGCTGAACCGCTTTTTTTCCAGAGTGGGCGGCTTGAAACCGGCTGTACTGAATAACATTGGCTGTTCCATTTCACCCCCTCCTCGCTCAAGATCCCGGAAGTAGCCTTGTGAGATCATGGTAAGAGAGCCATATAGCAGTTTGCTCACTTTATGATACCCAGGAGTCACGCTGCAACAATGTAACATGTCAGACAGTCTGCGTTATAGAATTTGCAACAAAGTAACATATTGTGTGTTCCAGTTACCACAGCAACGTTACAGCTGACTTTATAAATAGCTGGTCTTGCGTGCCAGACACGGTTGAAGTGAAACGAGAACTGATGTTCATACTGCATTTTCGTTCGCTGTAGTATTCGAGTTCAACTCCATTGAGGTGCAATATAACGTTGTTCGCCGGTGTTACCTGAAAACACAGTTCAGAGACTGTAGGTCTGATACAGAATTAAGTTTCAGAAGGTTGCTCTCATACTTGAGTGAGTTGTCATGAATATATAGGGTGCAAGCTTTATGGAAAACTCAGTTCTTATCAATTTTACAAAACTAAAGCATTGAAAAGCATATTTTTAAGTAAACGAATATAATTCGAATAGAATAGAGTCTTTATTGATATTGAAGTGAAAATTTTTATGAGGCTGAATGATGTTTAGGTAGCCAGAGTTTAAAGAGGATTTTATTTATTTTTTGTCTGAAGAATTTGTACTATTCAAGCTTAAATGTATATTCTGGGCTCAAATTATGCTTGTGGAATAATGTTGATTGCCACAAAAATGTATTTCTACTTGTCCCACATTTTCTTAAAAAACAAAAAGAGAAGAAGCAAGAATCAGGGTTACAGCGAGGCTCTTGCAATGGAAGTGAATGGAGCCAATATGTAAACATTCAAATACTCACTAGTAAACAATAGCCACAAGACGTAAACAATATGTGTGAGCTAGCACATTATTTTGGTGTGAAAATTCGCCTGCTTACCTTTTCTGTGTAAAGTTATATTAAATTTGACAACTTGTTGCCATGACAATGTAATACTGTAAACCCTAAAATGACTGTAAAAGTAACAATTTTACATCTCAAATAATAAACAAGTTACAGAATATTTAATGATAGCATGCTGGAAAATCCAGCTTAAGCTGGTAGCTGTGTTTTGCAACATTGTATCCGATCTTTAGCTGGTCCAAGCGGGTCATTAGCTGGTCTTTAGCTGGTCCAAGACGGTCATGCGCTTGTCCAAGCTTGGACCACATACCAGCTTGTCATACCATCTCGGGGTGGTCAAGCTGGTTTTTGGAACATGGTAGCTGGTCAACAGCTAGCTTGGACCAGCTTGTACCAGCTACCATGTTCCAAAATACAGCTACCAGCTTGAGCTGGATTTACCAGCAGGGAGGGCTTTCATAAAATTATGAGTCTCACATTAATGCCTTTAAACTCTCCCAAATTTGGCCCCATTCACTTCCATTGTAAGTGCTTCACTGTAACCTAGTTTGTGCATTTTTAAAGAAAAGGAGGTGTAACCGGTCCTGCATGCCCCGCTCCGAACGGGACTTGAACCGGTGTGGGAGGCGGGTGCACCAACAAGGAGGCTAAAGCTACAGCTACCAGCTGGCTCCCGTACACTCACCCCCCTAATTTCACTCCCATCCGGGTCACGGCACCATTGTAACTGGCCCTGCTCGCCCTGCTCTGAACGGGACTCGAACCATCATGTCCAGCGTAGGAGGCGGGTTGCTAACAAGTGTTGACACACTACACAGCTATCAACCAGCTGGCTCCTGTTACAGAGGGATGAATCTAAATATATTTTGTGGCAATCAACATTATGCAACAAATGCTATCGATTGAGTTTAACTTGTATTGAACCTGGAATATTCCTTTAATACACAGAGGTTGATTTCCCAGAAAAGTGTAACACTGTGACTATGTAATTATTTTTGCAATTCTGTTTGATGAAGCTAGTGCCACATATATTATGCACTTAAATGTTAATGAATTTAATAGAATAGACCTTTGGTGCCAGTGGAAATTGCAGTCACACTGAATGGTCCATTACCTGACATTTGAGAGGTCAAAGTTGAAAATTCACAAGAGTTACAGAGTAAATTACTACATTTGACACATTCATTCATTGTTTTCTCTAATAGGATGTAACCGAATACAATATTTGAATTCAATATTCAGTTTAAAAATGGCTCATTACAAAATACCACTTGATAAAAAACAGCTCTTAATAGTCTGGTTTATATCATCACTTTTCTGGGTTTTAAATTTGTCATAATCATGAAACTTTTTTTTATTTTTAGGTTTAAATTAAAAATAAAATCCATTATTTTCTTCTTGCATGCTAGAATCAGAGACACAGGCATTGCAGGTCCTGTCAAGTGTGTGCACATTGTGTTTACTTCACACACTATAATTAATCAAGACATGTAGTATCCATTTAGTTTTTAGTTTCAGATGCTCACCAAACCGGTTATTCAAAGATGTGAATAAATGGGTTTGTTTGATGTTTCTCATTTCTGCTTGTTCATGCAGAGGGGGTGAAAGAGGCACAGCCAGGAACAGGTCATTTAGTGACTCAACAGTTTCCTCTGGAGTAATTGAACCCAGAGCCACTGTTGTGCTTCAGGCACCAAAAGTTGTGATGGAATTTGTTTTTGGCAAGTGATTTCAAATCTGCATGCAGATTTGTTGAATGGCCTTAGTCAACACTGATTCAAAATGTACCCAATTTACTTAATATATGTTCCTGGTCTTATTGCGAAAGATTCATTGGTGGACATTATTCCAAAAGAAAAATAATTTGTATTCTTAATCTTTTATGCAAAATGTAATAACTTGCTCCGCCTCTGAAACAAATTTCCTTTACGGCTGACACTACTGTCTCTTTCAACCACCTGTCATACAATATATAGACTACTTTCTATGATCCCGTTTATTTTTAATTGATACATTTTTCTCATTGAATATCCTGTTTCACTCATAAATAAGTCACATTACGGAAGTAAAATGGGTTGTGTATGCAGTTTCATGGTAAATGTGCTATTCATTTTCGAAAGTGAAATTGAAGAGATTAATTAATTTCAATTAATCAATTAATAGCTTTTTAAATGTACTCCCCCACTCCCCCCAGATGGCAGGTAAGAGTCATTCTGCACTGGTTACACATTGCCTGGATGACAGGACCTTCCAGCTTTGCTGCCAGCTCTTTTTACAACACTCTGAGACCATCCAGGATGGGTGGTGCTGGGAGCAGATTAAGGTGAATGTTTGAAGAACTTAACAAAATCTTGGCCTGCTTGTACTATTTGTAGTTGAGAGGATCAGAGTGAAATAAAGGACCTAAGGCATGAATCTCACGAAAACATGTCCAAGTCACAGTTCACTTTCAGTTTGGTAGAGCCAGGCCTTGACACTTGTTTCTTTTTAAGTGCTAATGTTTAGTGATAATCTCATTTTGATTGTGACTTAACTTTGTTCCAGGGTACTGATGAAGGCTTCATGAAGAAGATTGTTCTCGTTCCTGTGAGATCAACCATATTACACAATCAGCATGGATGTTCCATACAGGCAGAAAACATGGACCCACTAACAGAGGAAATCCAGGTAATTTACGATGCTTGCTGTTACTATTGAGAAAATGTGTGAAAAAGTCCTATTGACTTTCATTGAAGGATCCATATCTAGTGACCAGAAAATTGAAACTTAGGGGTGGCTCTTTTGAATTATGGAAGCAACCAACTAGAAATGCCCTCAATGACTCAAGAGGACACCCTAGCAACCCTATTTTGAATCATAAGTGTAGTGATTCTTGGGTGAGATGGGCCAGTTCATTTATAAATGGGCCACCAAAAAGGAGCACTGACCTAAGTGTTTCCCCACATACTGAAACAATTACCTGAAGGAAATGCTTTAACTAAATCCTGCACTTTATGACCATGCTGGGTTTAGCTCTGGAAAAACTTGCTAATGTTGGCATTGGCTTTTACGTGACTGTTAAGATGTTTATGCACTGTTGTTCATCAGGGTGGTGTGCACATGATTATTTAGCTCCGCCTGCACACTATATACATTCTCCATTTGGGCAAAAAGCCCTTTTAAGAAACGTCAGGTCACTCTATGGCCATATTCATAACGCCTTTGGGCAGCTATTTTCTTGTCGTGCAAGTACAGCTCCTGTCTTCTTGAATGGGAAAAGATGGAAATCTCCAAAACTGTTTTTCAAGACTACGATCAAATAACATATTTAAAATCACCAATAAAATCTGACAACATATGGATTGTGATGAGGAGGAGGGCCAATCGGGCTAATGAGCTGAGGAGATGGATAAGTGCAGCGGAATGCGACAGTTTGAGAGAGAGAGCCACATGCAGCTGCAGTGTGTGCATTTGTGTTCTGTATCTTTTTGTTTAAGTTTTCATTAAACTATTATTTTGATGGTTCAGCCAGTTCCCGCCTCCTCCTTTCACATCTTAACCTTGTTACATCGGTGCCGAAGCCCGGGAAGCGATGCGCTGTCGTGGAGTCCTCGCCACTACCAGCCAACAAAGGAGCAGCCGCGGCCGTCCGCTGAGGGACGGAGTCGCCGCTGCCGGCCGCCTGGACACGGAGGGGCATTCCATCCGCCAGGGGTTAGAGGACATGCTCCCGTCTGCCCGGAGGAGTAGCTGTCATCTACCAGAGGTTGGGGAGTGGCTGAGGGCTGGGCATCAGCGTATCTGGGCGCTGGCAAACCTGGTTATTCCTCCTCTCTCTCGCTGTCACTCTGCTTTGCTTCTCCTCTCCTCTTTTCTTTTTTTTTTTTTTTCCACCTCTCGTCCCCCTCCCCAGCCCTAGAGAGGGCCAGAAGGGTTTCTTTAGATAATATCACGCAAAGAATGTTATTTTTCCGGCTGGTCCTGCTAATGCACATAACGTGGGACTCTCTGTTTGTGGTGGTGGGGGGGGGTGTTCAAAGAATCAGTTTGAAAACCGCAATTCCATTTAGTGACCCTAGTGGGGCATGTTCTGCTTTAAAGCAGACATGTTCTGCTTTAAACTTTCCAGAATATTCTTAATTTTTTAAATATTGTTGATGTCTTCTTCAGCAAAACCTTTTATTCTTATGCCGATCTGAATTATCTCCACCAGAATGAGGGTTGTGCCTGGTGGTTGATGTTTTTTTTTTTTTTTCTCCATGCCTCCACTCTCAACCCATTTCATTAGTAAGCCCCTCCGGCTGATTGCAAATGACTTGACTTCTTGCATATTTACATTCAGCTCACACACACTAGAGAGGAGTCGACACCTAAAGAAGAATTTTGCCATGTTTTGTTACCAGAAAATATGACATGTTTTGTTTTATGGAGGAATTTGTTTTTGCAACCGATTATATACAATCCATCCAACATCCTTTGATTAGTACCACCATGTTCCCTGTGATCACTTGAATAAATGCTGTTTTTCTCTGTCCTGTTAAAAAATTAAGTTCATACTGTGGTAGACATTTTTGCTCAGCTATCAATAGGCAGGGCTGCATTATGTTATATTTAAATAAGAGTGACGTGGAGCGAAATGTAGAGAAATGCCAAAAACAGAGCAAGACAAATAAAACAATTAAAACGCGTTATTAAAGGGTGTTGTTGGGCACAACTCGGAGTGGAGTTTAGTTATTATTATTATTGCCAAGCTATATGTTTATAGTTTTACTAAAGAGTAAATGTCTATACATATACTTTTGAAATGGTGAGTATTTTGACGTTTACGGATTGGCCCCATTCACTAACATTCTGAAATCTTATGTGCAGTCGTGCCAAAGTGCACGTCACCTGGCCTGCATAAAGGAGCATTTAGAAAAATTTACCTTGGTGAAGACTTTTCTGCAGCAAGCAGTAGCTTGCAGACTAAGAAAGCCCCTTTTACCTATTGTTCAAGAAAGGAAGAAAATAACATTTTCAAAAAGATCTATGGAAGATTGGGCTGCTTTTTCCCTTTTATTGTGGCATCCTGTTTTGAGTGGTGGGATTCTTTTAGGGAGTGAATAAATGCCTCACTCAACAAACATTTATCAGGGTTAAACATTTCAATGCCAGACACCTGTTTTCTATGACACTATGTACAATGCTAATCTTTGTCTGTGTGCACCTGTACATGATGGGGTCATAACTTCAATAAAAAAAGAATTATCACTATGTGTCTACATTATTCTTTGCCCAGATTTGACATTGGACACTGTGTAGCAATCCAACACAGTTTTAAATGTGCTTATTAATATCACCATGAACTGTATAGGCCCAACAATACTTTACATGAGAGAAGGTTAATAGGAAAAATTGACAGTTTTGTAAATACATAAAAAACAACATACTCTAAGTTTGATTTACAGTCTGTAGTTTTAGTGTTTGGTCTGTAAATGTTGCCGCAGCCAGTAATTCAACGCTCAAAGCATTGTTTATTGTTTAAATGTTTTTTCCCATTGCAAGTAAACCTGTATTTAATGTAGCCTGGGTCGTATTTTCTTTTATCTTGAAGGAATATTCTTGGTTCAATCCAAAAAAAAGCGTAATCAACAAAATTTGTGGCATAATTACTACAAAAACAATTTCAACTCATCTTTTCTTTTAAAACATTAGAAGCAAGATTTAAGATTTAAGTGAGGCGTTTACAATGGAAGTGAATGGGGCCAATTTTTGGAGGGTTTTGTGAAGCTTTTAATAAGCAATTTTTTTACAAAAGCACTTGCATTGATTCTACTATTTGTGCTGTCTCGTCTAAACCGTCTTTTTTGCGGCGGACTATGTTGACATGCCTAGTAACAGATGCATTTGTGGTAAAATACTGTCGAATTTGAGAGGACACACTGCCTTTGATGTGAACAACAAAATAAATGCAAAGTATTTTCTCCTTTTTAAAAATTGATAAGCCTGTTTATTTTACTGTCCTAACAATGCACAATTATATGGAATCATTTATTTCAATTTATATTTTATGGTGTAATTTATACCATTAAAGTACATTAAATAAGGTTATTAAGGAAGACTGCCTAATATTGCCTACTATTTAAAGCTGGATTTTCTCCTATACCAGCTTAATATGCAGAGACAATAAGTAAGTCAATCGTAGGTTAGTTTTTGCATAAACTGTTAACACTGTGTCTCTGTGGCACTAAGAAAATTCCCATTTGTTACAAAAACACTGACTCGGCCAATGGCGTAAGTTAGACAAACTGTTTGTTCGATCAATGGCAGACATTTGAAAGGCTGCTTCTAAAACAATGTTTATTTTTTGCAATTCCGTTCCGTGTTGCTATTGGAGCAGAAATTACTCACTTCAGCTTAAATTTAAAAATTGTGAATATCAGTAAAAAAAATATCTGTCAAACTGGAGTAGAGGTTAGTTTTGCAACTCTTTTGAAGCTACTATATAACAGTGTTTTAGGTAGAAATCTTTATTTGTACATCAAGAAAAGCATCCAGGAAGTATTTTAATTCTTCAAGTGCAAAGAATGAAAATGGAATTACCAGGGTAATTAAATTGTAATTAGAGTTTATTTAGGTTAATGAAAGAGCCCATCCTTCATCATCCTCAGCCGAACTTTGGTATTCAGATAAGTGAACGTCTGCCTCTACTCTGTTGCATGCCCAGTATTGATCTTTTTTTGACAGTGAAAAACGATGCACAAATTAAGTGTATACCTGAGCTTATAGCTCTGTTAAAACCGCTCTAGATGATGCTATTTAAAGCATCTACTGCCGTGTGCCATACCGCCCTTTTGCTTTTCCTCTTTGTGGAGTTGAACAGGTGTCATCGTTCAGCAATTGCACAACTGCATCAGTACACCTGTTTGAGTGTAAACACACCATTTGAATGACAACAAACAGCAGCAATTCATTTGAACTTAAGGTGTTTTTGCTAGAAGCACATTTTGAGTTAGTAAATATCCTTTTTGAACTTGACCTTTCAACAAATTTTAAAGGTGTTCTGCGGGTACATGCAAGTCAGTTGAACCTTTGCCCTTTATTTGAAATGTAAAAATGTAACATGATTGTGTGGCCTCTTAATGTGATATTTCACATAAAACCTTTACTCACCCTCAGTTTTCCAGACCCTTTAACTTTCTTTTTCAGTGGAAAACAAAATGAGATGTTAGGCAGAGTATTCGCCTCAGTCACCATTCACTTTGCCCACCCCAATCCATACAATGAAAATATATGGTGACTGCAGGATTTGGAACAACAAAAGGGTGCGTAAATGATGACAGAATTTCTCTTTAGGTGAACTATCCCTTTAATTTCTCTTATGCCATATTATTTAGAAAACCCTTCAGGAAGACTGGAGATATTTTATCTTTGAATGGCGGTACTGTTTGGAAAAAGCATGACGTCATTGCTTATTTGACCCCTTTCCAACTCTTCCATTCCTGACAGACGTCGGATGTGAAACAGTAGTAGTGTGTCTCATAAGACTGCGCTTGTGTGGGAGGGTGATGTTATCAGTAAAGGCATGGATGCATGAAGTGCCCTTGAGCCTGCATCGAACTAGCCAGGGATAGAGCCACCGCCTCTGGTGATCCAATGTGTCACTTAGACACTATCACTAATTAAACCTGTACACAGCAGTATGGACCACAAAGGCCACTCTGATGTCATAATGCCTTAATGCCACCTGGCAGAAACTAAGCACCATGTTTGAAACTGAACACTGCAAATATCAGTCTTAATCAGTATTTTTGTCTTGCTCTGAAAAAAGAAAGACTTAAAAAGAATGAGTTTTTGCACACAATTTTAATGGTAAAAAATTAAGTAAATTGATATTAAAGGAATATTCCCGTGTTCAATACAAGTGAAGCTCAATCGGCAGCATTTTTGGCATAATGTTGGTTACAGCTAAATAAAATCTTTAAAAAAGCAAAAATCAAGGTTACAGTCAGGCATTTACAATGGAAGTGAATGGGAACCATTTTTGGAGCGTTTAAAGTTTCTAGTTTTATAAAAGCATTTACATTCATTATTTTGTTTAAACTGGTGTATTATTTGAGCTAAGTTAAGTTGTTTAAATTGTTGTTTTTTGTGGCAGACTTCAGTTCTAGACGGATGAACTTGTGGTTATTTTTCTACTAGTTATTTTTCTTGCCACAGTCGCCTTCGGCTTGCTCACTGGAGTTATAAATAAATTATATTTAATTATTTATTTAAATATTTTATATACAATTTACAATCATATTTAATCAAACTCCACAAAACTCAAAGACTTTATAGATATTACAGTTTTATTTTCTGTTAATGCGTGATTTCCTGTAAATCTGCTTTAAAATGATGTTTTGTGAAAAGCGCTATACAAATAAAAATTACTTGACCTTGACACAGAAAAGGTTAGTTAGCAATTTTATCACACCAAAATCATGTTAACCAGCATATTGTTTATGTCTTGTGGCTTGTTTATGTCTTGTGGCCCAATTTTGGCCCCATTCACTTCCAATGTAAGTGCCTCATTGTAACTCAGATTATTTTATATTATTTATTTCTATTTAAAGAAAGGAGTTACAAGTCGAAATTTTTGTGGTAATTAACACCATGACAAAAATGCAAGACTACTGTTACGATCCCTGGTTGTCTGCCCTGTGTTTCTCGTGTCTATTGTCTTGAACAACAATTCCCATGATTCCCGGCCCTCATCACTGCCAGCACTTTGTCATTGTTCTCACCTGTGGTTAATTCAATCATAATCATTCCTGTGTATTTAAGCCCTGTTGTTTGTTCTTTCATTGTCGGTTGTTTAATGTTGTGGTTGTCTTCGATGTTTCTCCTGCCCGTGCTCTCCGTGGATGTTTTTCATGTTTATATTTTGTTATCCCCTCGTGGATGTTTTGTTTGTTCCCTGTATTGTTTAGTTATTTTTTTGTTATCCTGTTCACCGTTTGTTTCCTCATTAAAGAACTGCACTTAGAGCCTCACTCCTTGTCTGCCCTTGTCTGATTCCTAACAACTACATTGTAAACACTCAATATTTACTTTTATTTTTAAATTCATGCTTGAACCTATTTAATGTAGAAAGAACTTAATCTATTTTGCCATATTAACTTCACCATAAAATAAATTTCAGTGTGTTTTCCAGTAAAAGGAACTAAGGACTAAGTCCACATCTGAATGGCTCTAAAGAAGCAAAATTAAAGTTTTGGAGTGGCCTGGTCAAAGTCCTGACTTGAACCCAAATGAGATGCTGTGGTGGGACCTTAAATGGGCAGTTCATGCTGAAAAACCCAAGAAAAAAAAAAAACAATTTGCCAATGAAGAATAAATACAATTGATTCAAGATGTATTCTCGTAAACATCATCTTATTTGCTTACACAATTTTGCTCCAAGTGAATTTATTTTGTTTTAAAGATGTTTATATATGTTTTTTTGAGGGGACTTAAGACAAGACTCTGATTAAAAACATTGTTTCAAAGAGTGATACGTGTTTTTGCAGTGAAATGACCGGTCATAGGTGCAGTTGGCATCACCAAACCGATTTGAAAATGTATGTTGTTGTCAAACAGGTTTCTTGAACCCTCCCCTTATTTTCCATTGGTCATGCAAACAGATAGTCCCACCCTAAATTTATGCCATTAGTCAAGCCAGTATTGCTGTGTCAGGCTAGTCGAGATGCTCAAACAAACAGAGCAAATGTATTGATAGCACCACAAAGCCACAGTGTTACACGTAAGTGAAATCAAACTTCAAAAGTCTTCTAGTTGTCTCTGCACATTAAGCTGGGATAGAAGAAAGTATTTTAACATAGAAGAATCATCATTAAGAACAAAGACTTTATCCATTCAGTGAGGATGGGAAACCCACCTTATGGAAGTTGCAGCACAAAATATTGATTTTACATTCTGACAGCCAATTAATCACCAGTGGTTGCAGGTCGAGAAGGGGCGGAAAAATGCAGCGCACACTGCTAGTTCAAAGATAGGTAACATTTGTAAACAGTCTGCACAACATTTACGCATGTGAAAGCCCGAGGGTCCCGGGCTATTAGTCGTGTTCCACAACACAAAGGGTGGATTGTGCGTTCTCCCTTAACATGGTTGCAAGAGGTAAACTGAAAGTTAAACACATGTTGGCTACATAAACTGTTGAGGAGGTCTCACTTTTATTGAAAACCTGCAGGATTTTATTAGATTAATCAAAGGGAAGTTTAAATCAAATTATTAAGAGAACAATGAAGTCTGATGCTTATTTATTATGTTTGCTTAACAAAGCCAACATACATTTATTCACAGTTTTTCTGACTGACCACAGAGCGGCTCCATGATGATTCTAATTGCCACTGGACTGTTTTTTTGTTTTCAGTCTTCTTGCGAAGCAATGTAAAAACTACTGAAAGGAGTATAAGCAAGGAGTTCTTAACATCCATTTGAAGTGTTAGGTGGAGTAAATATGAGTTCAGACTCAACTTGTGCAGTTGTTGGATGTCATAACTCAAACCTTGTAACAAATATTATCAATAATGTACAAAATAAACATTAAACATGATTGTCACTAGAGGGTGAAATGCAACTGTTGATTCCGCAGGTCGGAGAATGTGAAATGGGGGGGTGTTTTCGCCTGTCAGTCATTGACGCTCTATGAGAGTTTGGGCATACCAATACTTCCAGAAGCTTCAACTCCTGCAGGCAGTTTAACGTTATCAAAACGGCTCTTTTCCGTACGATGAAAGTGACTGCAGACTGGAGCTTTCACAACTAAATTATATATTTTTTTTAAAAAACTGTGCACACAAAGTTACTATATGGCTTTATCAGACTTTAAATATAACACCTAAATCATCATATGGACTACTTCTTTGGTTCATTTTTGTCATTATTTAGCTTGACAATTCCAGTACCCATTTATTTTCATTGAATGGAAAAGTAGCATTAATGTTATACAAAATAACTCTCATTTGTTTACCATGGAAAGTAATGCAGTAATAGATTGACTTCAGGGGAGAAAATTATGACATTTTTTTGGGAGAACTGTCCCTGCAACTTGCATCTCAAATTTGGTGACTTGATCCCATTTGCTTGTCACATTTATTGTGTATCTTTACCATGGAATGACATGCATCTTTTACTTTCTATCTGTTTCTCTCTCTTGTTTTCAAGGCAAATGTTGAGGATGAAACGGCTGGAGTTCAGGCAGTATGTGAGAATCATGCGGTGCTACGCTATGAATACCACGTTCTATATTCTTGCAGCTATCAGATCCCCATCCTCTATTTCAGAGCCTCAACGTTAGGTACTCAGCATTCTCTTGCACCGCGTCTCCATCATTAAACCACACAATGTTGTTTATATACTGTCTAACTTCCTTTTTCAGTGTGTGTGTATTTCCGAAACATTAGTTTTCTGCTTTCTCCAAGTTTGGTTTTTAGTTGTTGTATGTGCATTCGAAAAACAGACACAACATTTACATTGAGATTCCGTCTCGACAAGAGTGTTTGAATTTTGGGAAAGCAAGCAAAACAATGACTTGTGTTGGTGCTCAACAACATCTGGTTTTGTTATTGTGCTGTAAATACGTTAATGACAGCCATGTAAACATTTCGGAAGGTCTTTTGAGCAAGTTAGTCAATACTAAAGTCCCTTTAAGGCATGCCAGGTCATTTGGCGGCCATGTTCACAACACCTCTTAGCTCTTATCTAAGTAAAAGAGGGAAAGCATTTGTACTAGTCCCACCCAACAGTTAAAAGAGCCAATCACCTTTTTGATAGTGTCGTCAGTTTACTCATGAAAGCTCATTAGCTGGATCAGCCTTTTTGTTTTAGCATGATTTATGCTAAAGAAGCACAATTTATGATGCCATTGCTGTCAAATTTTATTGCAGGATTGAAATGTGTCTACATTTGGATTCGATCATTTACACTTTCTTGTAAAAGCATTCTCTCAATTTATATGAGCTCAATGTTATCACAGATGGAAGGTCCCTGTCTCTTGAGGAGGTGTGGAGCAACGTTCATCCAAACTACAAACAGAGACTATTGCATGGACCCTGGGACACTCTAACTCAACAGGTAGGATTTAATGCCATGAGCATGCGTGTACGTAAGCTTTATTTGTTGTTTCCACATTTAACATTCATTAACCATTTTTTCATGTTATATATGAGAGGTTTTATCTGTCATTAACATATACAACAAATAGGTGTCACTCTAGAGCAAGGGTGGCCAATTATTTTGGTACAGGGTACACATTGGTGGTACACATTGACACTGTTGAGATACAATGTTCTGCATTGTTTGGTTCTTGTGTCTTTTAAGCCCAGAAATAGTTATGTACTGTGAAGGATGGGACTATTCTGTATTGTGTTACTCTACAAAGGTAAAAAAATTTCTATCATGCATTTAAAAAAATAAAGGCAGGGCATTAGAAATAATTTGTTTACCATCTTTACTTCCCTGGTAATATATTACTCAATTTAACGCACTACTGGAGTCTGTTTTACTAAAAAAAAAATTATCGAAAATGATGGAACTTTTAATGTTTGTCACAAAGCGGGCCAGTTTACTTATTTTATTCTCAAAGCATTACCCGTTTACATGCTAAAAGGGTCATGATGTGGGTCACATCAATGGTTTGTCAGCCAATGGTTTGGCTTTCCATTCAGCACACAACTGAATAAAACAGGCTGCATGACTATAATAAATTGTTACTGCAAGTGTTAGATTAACATACAGGTGTGAGGGACTTCTACACATATGACTCTCGCTTGCTTTTGCTCGCGTGTCAGTGGTTATCCCTCCGCGTGTCAATGATTCCGAGTTCTATGTTTATATTTGATTAAATTCATCACTGAGAAGGTTTGCTCGCAAACTTAGTTGCACCAAACAGCACAAGCAGCCTCCAGAATGGACACAGATTGGCCATATCATGCTTTAATTGTTTTTATATAAATCTCTTAATTTGGGGGTTTGCATCTCTTATCTGGCAACCATGAGCATCATAAATGCTTGTGGAGGTGTGTTTGGTCCAATGCAAGATACCTGAAATATCCATTGAAATAAACCTCTTTTAGTATAAATGAGCCAGGGGTCGGATTAAACCACATTGAGGGCCAGATCCGGCCTGTGGGCCGTAAATTGCTCTTGTGGCAACAGCTTTCTCAAAATAACAAGCTCCATTCTGATTGGCTGGCTATATGGGAGTACACAGGTTGTTGTTTGATCACCAGGAAAACCATTTTCAGTGACTCATTCATTGATTGTTTTCCTATAGTTTGCAGTTTTCGAAATGCTTTATTTACGGTTCCAATGTGGATGAGAGACACAAATGTAGCAAAACATGTGTTTTCGAACTAAAATGTATTAGCAATGTTGAGGAGTAGTTCACTAAATGTTGCAACGCTAAATTAACAAAACATTTTAGTAGCATTACAGTAGCTCACAATAGTGTACTTTTTCCAGTAACAAGCTACATTTTCCAATGAGTAGTGCTGTAGCATCTATTTCAGTAGTGAAAATGTTAACCTAAACCATCCTCTTATCTCACATTTGTAGCACTGGAAAAACAATATAATTTGAGTGAATTGGTTCTTTTGTACTGTCAGGTAAATAAATGACTCCTTTATATTTAGCTTTGAGAACTCATTTTGGTGAGTTGTTTTTTTTCGGACGGTTCATGTAAATAAATTTGTTCACATAAATGATTAATTTCTTCACTTGAGCCCCCACAGCCTTAAAGGCATGTTGCCTTAATTTTTTTATTTCAACAATTAAAAAATCTGTAAGCTAGTTTGTGTTTGTAGCCTATAGTGTAGATAACTACCTTTTTTTAAAAAAGTAGCTTGACTGTTGTTCAGGGTTAAAATGTTTTACTTTTTGTTCCCTGTGTTTGATTTTCAAGGGAATTTTGTACCTTTTTATAGGGCATTGTTTTAACCATTTAAAAATTATAAGGTGGCATACTAATTAAGGTGAAATGAACCAATCGATTAACATACAGTTGAAATCAGAAGTTGCATACACCTTGGCCAAATACATTTTTAATCAGTTTTTCAAAATTCCTGACATTTAATTATAGAGAACATTCCCTGTTTAGGTCAGTTAGGATCAATATTTTAAGAATATGAAATGTCATAAACGTGTTTATTTTAGGTTTTCTTTTAGTATTTGTTAGTATTTGGTAGCATTGCCTTTAAATTGTTTAACTTGGGTCAAATATTTTGGCCTTCCACAAGATTCTCACAATAAGTTGCTGGAATTTTGGCCCATTCTTCCAGACCGAACTGGTGTAACTGGTGAGACAGGTTTGTAGGCCTCCACACACGCTTTTTCAGTTCTGCCCACAAATCTATAGGATTGTGGTCAGGGCTTTGTGATGACCACTCCAATACCTTGACTTTGTTGTTTTTAAGCCATTTTGCCACAAATTAAGAGGTATGCTTGGGGTCATTGTCCATTTGGAAGACCCATTTGCGACCAAGCTTTAACTTCCTGGCTGATGTCTTGATATGTTGCTTCAATATATACACATAATTTTCCTTCCTCATGATGCCATCTATTTTGTGAAGTACACCAGTCCCTCCTGCAGTAAAGCATCCCCACAACATGATGCTGCCACCTCCATGCTTCACGGTTGGGATGGTGTTCTTTAGCTTGCAGGCCTCACACCTTTTCCTCCAAACATAACAATGGTCATTATGGCCGAACAGTTAAATTTTTGTTTCAATAGACCAGAGGACATTTCTCCAAAAAGAAAGATCGTTGTCACCATGTGTACTTGCAAACTATAGTCTGGCTTTTTAAGGCAGTTTTGGAGCAGTGGCTTCTTCCTTGCTGAGCAGCCTTTCAAGTTATGTCGATATAGGGCTCATTTCACTGTGGATATAGATACTTGTCTACCTGTTTCCTCCAGCATCTTCACAAGATCCTTTGCTGTTGTTCTGGGATTGATTTGCACTTTTCGCACCAAACTACGTTAATCTCTAGGAGACAAAATGTGTCTCCTATCTGAGCAGTATGATGGCTGCGTGGTCCCATGGTGTTTATACTTTCATACTATTGTTTGTATGGATGAACGTGGTACCTTCAGGCATTTGGAAATTGCTCCCAAGGATGAACCAGAATTGTGGAGGTCCACAATTTGTTTTCTGAGGTCTTGGCTGATTTCTTTTGATTTTCCCATGATGTCAAGCAAAGAGGTTCTTAGTTTGAAGGTAGGCCTTAAAATACATCCACAGGTACACCTCCAATTCAATACACCTCATATCAGAAGCTAGTTGGCTAATTGTCTAAAGGATTGACATAATTTTCTGGAATTTTCCAAGCTGCATAAAGGCACAGTTAACTTAGTGTATTAACTTCTGACCCAATGGAATTGGGATTTAGTCAATTAAAAGTGAAACAATCTGCCTGTAAAAAAGTGTTGGAAATATTACTTGTCATGCACAAAGTAGATGTCCTAAACGACTTGCTAAAACTATAGTTTGCTAAAATTAAATCTGTGGTGTGCTTAAAAAAAGAGTTTTAATGACTTCAACCTAAGTGTATGTAAACTTCTGACTTCATCTGTAAATTGTCAGTATGAATAACTAGAATTTGATACCTCTTACCCATAAAATTCAATCATCTCTATCTACAGTAATATGTATAATTTGCTCTAAATAGAGGAATTCATTGTTGGGGCAATTTTAAACCCTATATTTGAATTTTGGGGGAAATTTGATTACTTTCAGTGGCTTTTTAGCCCTGAGACCCCCTTAATTTCTGACCGTACTGTAGTTAAATTACTTATGAGTAACTTATGGCTTGGGAAGATACAGTTTCAAAGTGATGTCCATGAAATAGTCTGTTCATGTTACTTACTTATATTTTTGAAGAAAAATTCTCAGTGTTAACACAAGGGGCGCTAAAGCAGTTATTCTACTGTCAGTTTTCTCTTTCATAGTAAATACTGCCATGGTTTTAAAGAGTTACATTTGTATGTAACTCTGTCATCACCTTGAATTTGTTATAGCCACAGTAAAGAAAGGACAAATGTTAAATATGTACATCATTCCGCAATGCATTGACCAAGAATCGTGTGTCTGCATACTGAGATGTGGGCATTTCTTGACCAGAATAAGCTGCAATGTGGACCAGACGTTATGCTATTATTCAAAAGTCTCGCTATGCAATTGTAGTGTGAATGTCACTTTGATCTCTGAAACACTGGGAGGAATCGGTGCCCCTCATCAAGCAGCCACCATCGCCTTCACAAGAATGGCATTCTCTCCCTTGTACAGCTGTGGCCAAAAGTATTGGCAGTGACATACATTTTGTGTTTTGGCACATGTTTCTATGGTATACTGGAAAACAATGATAAGCATTTAATAATTTTAAAGGATTTATTTGGCAAAAACATTCAATACATGCAAAGAGTCAATATTTACAGTGTTGACCCTTGTTTTTCATAACCTCTGCATTTCACTCTGGCATGCTGGATATCAGCTTCTGGGCCAAATCCTGACTGATGGTGATCCATTCTTGCCTTATTAGTGCTCTGAGTTTATCACAATTTGTGGGCTTCTGCTTGTCCACTCGCCTTTTGAGGATTGACCAAAGGTTCTCTATGGGATTAAGATCCGGGGATTTGCCTGGCCACAGATCCAAAATTTCAATGTAATGATCTCCGAGCCACTTCATTATCACTCTTGCCTTGTGATATGGTGCTCCATCATGCTGAAAAAATGCACAGATCATCACCAAATTGCTTCTGGATTGTTGAGAGAAGTTGCTCTTGCAGGACGTTTTGATGCCATTCTTTATTCATGGCAGTGTTTTGGGCAGAATTGTGAGAGAGCCCACTCCCTTGGATAAAAAGCAACTGCACACATGGATGTTCTCAGGATGCTTCACTGTTGGCACGAAATAGGACTCATGGTAGCATTCACCTTTTCTTCTCCAGACTATCGATTTTCCAGGATATTGAGCATATTGTAACAGTGACCTCTCTGCTGTTTTTTGCAGTATGCTACTCTGCCTTAATCTGGAGGGATGCAGAGCTGTAGGTGTGATTTGGAGTGAGAATTTGAATGAATGGAGTGGAAAAATAGATGCAGAGAATGGCTGATTAGAGGCAGTGAAGGAAATAAGAGCAGAGTGAATGTTGGCAGGATTCAGTAATAGTGAAGGTAGATACTGAGGAAGGGTTTTGGGGTCTTGAGGTACTCGAGAGATGGAGCACTGCAGCATCTGACACCGGTAAACATGAGTGACTCACATCAAGGCCTTAAGAGCTGTGATGCCAAAGGACTCTCTGTTTATCTTTCTGTCTCACTATTTCTGTTCTCTGGAGTGTTTTATTTTTCTTATGTCTCAGCCCCTTTCACGTGTTCTCTCTCATTCTCTATCTCCTAAATTTTCAAAGCTTAATATCAATTTCTTAGCATAACCAATGAAATACTAAGGCAAGGCAAGTAAAGTAGATAAGGACACAATACACTCTCTTCCCCCACACAATTTGTCTGTCTGGATGACCCATTAGTCCTTTCCAAAATATTCATGGCTCAATATGATTTTAGTTTGTTGTTGTTTTTGCAATAAACATTGAAATTAAAATGATAATAAAGGAAAACACACCAGAATGGTTAACAGGATTGCAGATTTAGCCTAGCTATCACTTTAAGTAGGTGCTAACTTGTTTGGGACCAAATGTTGGTTTGAAGTTATTGATTTAGTTATATTTCTATTACATCATATAAATATATTTATTTGTTAATTGAAGAGCTGTCATCTTTTTTTCTTTTTCTTTTTAAATTCAAATCTGGAAATAAACAGAAGTTTGAGGATCTTGGAAAAATGTAAAGAAAAGCTACGTTACACAGAGCCACATAGGGGAGAGGGAGAGTATTTATTTTCTGAAATAGTTTTGCATTCCCTCACAATAGTTTGCATTCTCTCTGAATTATTTTGGGTTCCCTCGAAACTGCTTTATCCAGCCCTTATGAAAATTAACCAAGGTTTTACTACAGTAACTTTAGTTGAACTAAACCAAAACATTGAATAATTCTGCCTAAAACATGATTATACAGTAGTTTTACTATAGTAACACCATGGTTAATTTGTAACTAGGTATCATGGTTTTTAAAACCATGTTTTCCACAAAAGAAACATGCCCTAACAAAAATTAACCATGGTGTTACTATAGTAAAATCAATCATTTTTAGTTTGTTAGAGAATTTATGGGAATTGTATTACCATAATTAAGGTTTTCCTGTATTATTACTGTTTTTATCATTATCATGGTTAAGATACGGCTACTGTAGTAAAACCATAGTAAATCTTGTGGTTGTGGTTTCATTACAATTACCACCATTGAACTAAATTTACTTTAGTAAAACCATGGTAAATTTGGTGGTTTCTATGGTTTTACTACAAATACCGTAGTTCTACCATTATTACTGCGATTTAATTTTTGTAACGGATGGAAAAATCGGGAAAGGAGGGAAAATTGTTGCCAGGGAAAGCACACTATTGCGAGGGAATGTAAAACGTATTGCGAGGAATGCAAAACTATTGCAAGTGAACGTAAAACCTTATTGTGAGAGAATGCAAAACTATTGTGAGAGAATGGAAAACCTTATTGTGAGGAATGCAAAATGCCTGCTCAATCAATTATCATGCCCAAAATAATAACAGGGAAAGCAATCTGTTGCGAGGGAATGTAAAATAATTGCGAAGGAAAGCAAAATGTATTGCAAGTGAATGCAAAACGTTTTGTGAGGAAACCCAATATAATTGTGAGGAAATGCAAAACCTATTCTGAAATTCATGTATCTTTTTTTCTTAATAATTGTTTTTGTCACATAATATTTAATCAACATAGCAATTTATGTTAGAAAAGAATGCAAAATAGAAGCTTTTCATTAGTGGTCTCAGACTTTTGGACACCAAACATATTTTATAACAGAAGTGTCCATCTGTGCACCTCCCAGTGAGGTTCTGAAATGCAGTATTGTTAGTGTCATGTTTGGTGATCAGTAGCTGTGTAGTGATTGGTCTGTTCTCCCTTGAGGCCTTTAGATGAAGTCATGATAATTGACTGGAGCTGGAATCGTGCTGCAGTATACTAGAGAAATAGCCTTCCTGTAGCAATATGCTGTTGCTTTTCACAAACAAGACAGTGCAAAACTAAAATGATCCCAATCTATAACAATGATGCCAACAATGAGGTGTCGTCAAGTTAATTTGAAGAGTCAGCGCATCCTTGGTGCTAGAACAGTGACAGAGCAATGCATCCAGACAGTTTTTGTTTTGAATTTGAATGCGCATGGTGTCAGTGCATCGAGTTTGCTTTTTTTGCAGTATAGACTTTCTTTCAGGAAGCAGAAGGACAGCCTCAGTCACCATTCACTTTCATTGTATAGAAAAAATATGTTATGAAAGTGAATTGTGACTGAGCCTAACATACTTCTTAACATCTCCTGTGTTCCACGCTGTGCATGAGTGCCCTCCAGTGTACCAGACTTGCTCCGTGAGAAGCACAGCATGGTGCCAATGAAGACCATGTGCTGCACGGCAGATTTGCTTTAGTCTTCGAAGTGTCTCGTAATTTACTTTTTAATTTATCCGAGCTTTGAGCATAATTGAATTGGGGTTGTGAAAAGTATCATGTGACGTGTTAACATTGAGTTAAGATGGAAAAACACATGTTGTGGCATTGGTTTAATGTCTGTGTTGCAGCATGTGACAGCAAGAAGCTGCTCCTAATAAAGAATGAGGTCAGAATAGACATTAACAAAGAGCTGAACTGTGTGTGTGTGTGTGTGTGTGTGTGTGTGTGTGTGTGTGTGTGTGTGTGTGTGTGTGTGTGTGTGTGTGTGTGTGTGTGTAGGAACATCCTTTACTGGGCCAGCCATTTTTCATGCTTCATCCGTGTCGCACTGAGGAGTTTATGAAACCTGCTCTGGATTTGGCACATGTGGAAAACAAGTGAGTTGTTGTTCTTCGCTGCAGCTTTAAAGGAATATTACGGTTTCAAAACAGGTTAAGCTCAATCGACAGCATCTGTGGCATACTGTTGATTATCACAAACATACATTTAAAAAAAGAATGAAGCAAAAATCTGGGTTAGAGTGAAGCACTTACAATGGAAGTGAATGGGGGTCAATCCATAAACGTTAAAATTTAGCCACAAGATGTAAAAAAATATGTGTGTAAAAATGATTTTAGTGTCATAAAGTTGCTTCCTAACCTATATCCAATTTTACTACATTGCAATGATGACGTACTGTAACTCTGTAAATCCTAAAAAGATGATTTGAACAACTTTACAGCTCATACTGCACAAGTTTTAAAAGAAGAATTAATGTAAGCGCCTTTAAAAATATTATAAGCTTTGTTTTTCTGCTATTAACCCCTCTTTAAATTGGCCCCATTCACTTCCAGTGTAAATGCCTCACTGTAACCTCAATTTTTGCTTTTAAAAAGAGTGATGAGTCGAAATTAATTTTTGTGGTAATCAACAGGTGAAATATGAACAATCACTGAAACCTCATGGGGATTTGCTGTCTAAATCTGTCATTATTGAAAATATTTATACATATTTTTATCCTCACTTCTATGCAAATGTTGTTATTTTCATTAGATAATCAAGTGCTCTAAATTAAAGTTATCATTGTGAATAATAATAATAATAATAATAATAATAATAATAATAAAAAACATGTGGTTAATTTTATATATATAGAGCCATGATATGCAGAATAGGACAGTGAACACATCCCACAACTGGACTGGGAAGGTCCAGCCCTGCAAGTTTCCATCATAGTTAATGCACAATGCATGATTATTAATTCAGGATGTTGTAAAAAAAAAAAAAAAAAATATTTGAGGCATAGACATTATTGAACATTTTTATTTATGTAACTTTTATTGATTGAGTTTGTTGATTTTCACTGATGGTTTCCCTAGAGAAAATGAAAAAAAAAATCTGTTTTTAGCCTGTATAACTTAAACTAAGAATAGCACTCTGAGATGATATTCTTCTCACCACAATTGTACAGAGCGGTTATCTGAATTACTGTAGACTTTGTCAGTTCGACCCAGTCTGGCCATTCTCTGTTGACCTCTCTCTCATCAACAAGACATTTCTGTCCACAGAACTGCCGCTCACTGGATGTTTTTTCAGGAGATGAGCAGTTACAGAAATACTCAAACCAGCCCATCTGGCACCAACAATCATGCCACGGTCAAAATCACTGAGATCACATTTTCCCCCATTCTGATGGTTGATGTGAAGATTAACCGAAGCTCCTGACCCATATCTGCATGATTTTATTCACTGCACTGCTACCATATAATTGGCTGATTAGATAACCGCATGGATGATTGTTGGTGCCAGATTGCTGGTTTGAGTATTTCTGTAACTGCTGATCTCCTGAAAAAAAAACAGCAAAAAACATCCAGTGAGCAGCAGTTCTGTGGACAGAAATGTGTTGTTGATGAGAGACGTCAACAGAATAGCCAGACTGGGTCGAACTGACAAAGTCTATGATAACTCAGATAACCATTCTGTACAATTGTGGTGAGAAGAATATAATATCAGAATGCTATTCTGAGATACGGGTTGGTGCTGATTTGGCGGCACTAGGGGGACCTACACAATATTAGGCAGGTGGTTTTAATGTTGTGGCTGATTGATGTATATGAAATACTCATTATTTATATATTTATGTTGTATGTATATATATATATATTTTACAAATACAGTATACATAATATGATGACAATGAATAGGGACTGGATCTGTCAAGTTCCAAAATGACAAAAAAAAAAAGTATAATAAAGTAAAGTGACCTGCTGTTGCTGCTTTATATTATGGGTAAAAACTGTGTTAAGCATGATTATCTTGTTTGTTATTAGGAGGGTGAATTACATAGTGACCTGGCTGAGTGTTGTGGGGCCTGTCGTCGGCCTGGATGTCCCTCTGAGCTACAGCACGGCTGTGTCAGCTCCAGACTGAACCTTCATTGCACCAACATCGCGTGAGGACAACCACACACTCCCTGTTGAAACCAGACTGTATTGACCCTGAGGACGCTTATGGGACACCTCTGAACCTGCTGAGGAGCCAAAGAGGGGCCAAAAGTCTTGTTAGCAATGCTTGAAAAAATTTTATATTCAAATCAAGATGTCAGGTCTTTGATCGATTAAGTTCATGGGCTAGCTCAGGACTGCTCTTATAGAGTAAATTAAGAACTATTAAGAATAATAAACTGTGCTGGAATGATACATACATACGTATATAGCAATTTTGTAATGTAGTATAGATAAAGTGTCCATATAATGTCCCAGTAGGCAACTGGCCCATGCTATTGAGCCAAACCTTGACCCTTGCTTTAAACAGCAAGAAAGTCAAGGGAGTAGCCATTGTTTTTTATAGCCAATCAGAAACACACTCCGAATGTAAATCAATTTGTGCTGGATTGCTGGCATCAGATTGGCTGATATGTCTTCAGAGGGTGGGATTTTGGAGAAAGGGCATGCCATTTATGTTAGAAAAATGGATAAAGTTAGCAAAATTTACAGCACCTTTATAAACTGTGATGAACTGTTGTATTTGTTCAGAATATCTATGCATTTTATAGGAATATTCCAAGTTTAGTTCAATCAACATAATTTGTGGCATAATCTTGATTAACACAAAAATGTATTTCAGCTGGGGGCCTGGGTAACTCCGCGAGTATTGACACTGACTGCCACCCCTGTGAGTCACGAGTTCGAATCCAGGGTGTGCTTAGTGACTCCAGTCAGGACTCGTAAGCAAACAAATTGGCCCGGTTGCTAGGGAGGGTAGAGTCACATGGGGTAACCTCCTCGTGATCTCGATTAGTGGTTCTCAATTGTGTGTGGATTGCGGAGGGTAGCATGAGCCTCCACATGCTGTGAGTCTCCGCAGTGTCATGCACGACGAGCCACGTGATCAGATGTGCAGATTGACTGCCTCAGAAGTGGAGGCAACTGAGACTTGTCATCCATCACCCGGATTGAGGTGAGTAACCGCGCCAACACGATGACCTACTAAGTAGTTGGAATTGGGCATTCCAAAATGGGAGAAAGATTTAAAAAATTATAAATTTCGACTCGTCCCTCCTTTTATAAAAAAAATTAAAAAAAGCACAAATCTTGGTTACGTTGAGGCAGTTACAATGGAAGTGAATGGAGCCAATCCGTAAATGTTAAAATACTGACTGTTTCTGAAGTATAGCCACGAGACTTATGCATATTAACATGATTTTAGTATGATAAAATTGCTTGCTAACCTTTTCTGTGTAAATTATTACATTTTACAACATTGTTGCTTTTTGGTTTGAGTACAGGAGGGACGAGTTGAAATTATGATTTTGTGGTAATCCTCATTATGCCACAAATGCTGTCGTTTGAGCTGAACTTGAACCTGGAATACTCATTTAAGATTAAAAAGGCAAACAATATGTTTCCCTTTGCATTGTAAATAATGCTTAAAAGGAACTGTGTGTGTGCACGTGCAAATGGAGTATTGCTATTCAAATATTAGTTTGCAAGTCTTTGCCTTCCAACTGCGTATGTGTGTGTGACTCGATATATTTTCTTGCGCTGGTCGGGTATTGTGAAGTGGGTCTAATTTAGATTTTTATTTTAGAGTCCTGAAATCAGACTTGCATCTCATAGCCTGATCAGACAGAGTAATTGGTGTAGTATTTTGTTGTTGTTTTATCTCCCTGTAGTCTGAAATTTCTCTTCATTACTTAACAAGTAGTGTGGTGTGCCAGGCCACATCCTGAAATAACTATGTCTGAATGAAATTCAATCCTTGGCTGTTGGGTCTGAAACCTGTCTGTCTGATCTTTAGTCTGAAACAGAGGAGCTGAGTTTAGAGTCCAGACTTTGAGCGAAGACGGTGATAGTCCTCACTCAGCATGTCTAAATGGGGCAAGTGGCTCTCTGGAGACTGGATCAGTGTTGGTAAGGAGGTCAGCCTGCTACCAGGAGCATCTCGCTCTAATGGACAGACAAAAATTATGGAGAGAATAGAGAGAGAGATTGCAGTAGGAAAATATTACCTCCGTGAAAAACAGGCCTATTCTTAAAGCAATAGTTACCCCAAACATTCTGATATCATTTATTTGCACTCTAATGTCTTTTTAAACTTTGATTTATGTTTTTTAAACTTGTGAAAAGGTTTGTTGTAGCAGCATAGCTACCATAAATTGTTGATACGACTTACAATTGTACAAAAAGTTACTATAATTTTCTATGAGGAATAGACAGAAATTGAAGTCATTGTTTGATGAAAACAATTCCCCTACACCGTAGCTTGTATTCAACGTGTCATATTTGGAGCTTGACAGCTCCAGTAGCCATTCACTGCACACACTGAAGTGAATATATTTTAGACAGACCTCAATATTGTTGTTATTATATCTGGAGGATCTGTAACATGAGAAAAGGAAATTAGAGTTTCCTCTAGAAACAATCTCTCATTTATTTTCCATGCTTCACTGGAGGTGTTGCTTAATGGGCTTTGATAGCTGCTAATGGAATCTGGGAATTACATTTTTGTGAAATGCCAACGCGAGTCTGTACAAGCCGCTGCTGACATCTGTTGGTGAGAGTTTGGTGTTGTAATTTACATGTATGTCTACAAGGGGTCGCCATTGCCCAAACAGCAACTTTATTTCAATCCACAAAAAGTATATTTGGAGTCACACTGAAATAATTTAATTGCATTAGATGGTAAATTATCAAACCGAGTGGCATTGATTTAAATGAAGACACCACTAGCACAGCTGTGTGTGTGTGTGTGTGTGTGTGTGTGTGTGTGTGTGTGTGTGTGTATATATATGTCTGAAAAAGTTGGGAAAATTTGAAAAATGCTAATAAAAACAAAAAGGAGTGATTTGTAAATTATATTCACCCTTTGCTATATTGAAAGCACTACAACTAAACATTATGTTTTACCTTGTGAATTGTATTTTTTTATTAGAATTTTTTTTATGTACAGTCATTTCAAGATGATTGCAACACACTCCAAAAAAGTTGAGACAGTCGAGTGTTTTCCACTGTGAAACATCACCATTTCTTCTAATAACACTTATTAAGCATGTAGACACTGAAGATACAAGTTTAAGTTTAATAAGTGCAATTTTCCCCCATTCATCCATTATGCAGGTCTTCAGCTGCACAATTGTATGGGGTCTTCATTGCGGTATTGTGGGCTTGATAATGCACCACCACACATTCTCAGTTGGAGATGGTCAGGATTGCAGGCAGGTCAATCTAGCATCCACACTCTGCTTATTCGGCCAGTATGTATTTTGAAGTTGTCTGGCTGAAAATTCTGGGATGTCCCTGGAAAAGACTGTGCTGGAAGGCAGTATATGCAGCTCCAACATTTTTACATATCTGTCTGCATTAACGATGCCCTCACAGGTGTGCGATTTACTCATGTCATGGGCACTGGCACACCCTTGGCCCATACAGACACTGGCTTTTGGACCTGATGCTAAAAACAGCTTGAATGGTTCATTTCATCTTTGGTCTGGAGAACACGACAGCTGTGTTTAAAAAAAAAAACTATTATAAATGTGGACTCATCGGACCAAAAAACACAGTTCCACATTTCTACTTTCCATCTAAGATGAGACCGAGCCCAGAGAAGTCAGCAGTGCTTCTGGACAGTGTTGATGTACGGCTTCTGCTTTGCGTTGTCTTAACTTGCATCTGTGGATGCAGCAGCGAGTGGTGTTGACTAACAAATTATATAGCGCCTTATTAAACTTAGCCGTATTCAAAGCGGTTAACACAGCGTCTCATTCACCAATTCATACATACATTCACACACCAATGTTGGCAGAACTACCATGCAAGTTGCTAGCCTGCTCCCATTGGGAGCAACTTGGGGTTCAGTGTCTTGCCCAAGGACACTTTGGCATGTGGAGTCGTGTGGGCCGGGAATCGAACCACTAACCCTGCGATTGGTGGACAACCCACTCTACCCCCATGTTCATGATATCCATTACAGATAAATTATGTATTTTAAGACTGTGATGTCTGAGAGATCAAAGATCATGAGCATTCAGAAATGGTTTTTGTCTGGCCCTTTACGCACCGAGATTTGACCAGATCTCTTGATTCTTTTAACTATATTGTGCACTGTAGAGGGTGAAATGCACATAATCCTTCCAATTTGTCTTTGGGGAACATTGTTCTCAAAGTGCTGAAGCATCTGTTGGCAAATTGACAAGTCTCGAATGATCCTTGCCTCACCTGTTGAACATCTCCTGTTTCACATTGCCTTCTTATTTTAACCCTTCAAATTTGTATTAGTCTTAAATTGCCCCTGTCTCAGCTTTTTTTGAGGGTGTTGCAATCATCTGATTTGAAATTACTGTACATAAAAAAACAATGAAATTCACAAGGTAATGCATCATATAATGATGTAGTGCTTTCAATATAGCAAATCACTCCATTTTGTTTTTATTAGCATTTTTCAAACTGTCCCAACTCTTTTGGAATTGGGGTTGTATATAATGAATTTTATATACATGAATTATATATATAATTTATAAGTTGTTAGGTCCTTGAGATTGGGGTCAGTCACTCTGTAATACTGTATGTTCTAGTAAGAGAGAAATTTCAGGTGTTTGTTTTTCGCCAAGAACACGCATAGATCATTTCCTCTCAAATACTTTGGGCTTTGTTTTTCAAGCCTCTGTAGAGCAGAAAAGTTCATTTATAATTAAATTAAACCTTTATTGGGGCTTTAGAGGGGATGAACACTTTTGTCAATGCCTTGCGCACGAGTCTAGACATATAAATGTTTGACATATCAGGTTTGATGTATTTACAATTATATCATGCCAATTATATGAAATTAAAGTGTGAGCCAATACCATGAGTATTGTTAGAAGGCATTGTTGATAGAATTCCAGGTTTTGAATGCGTCTGGTTTTTCCCCATACTTTTAAATGGTAAATTAGCTGTATAAACATTGGACGTTCTCCAAACGACCGGCCCTACCTGATACGGCAATGAGTGTGCAATAGCCCCTTTGTTTGCTTTCTTTTAGACAAAAATATATGTCCTCTGAGACCTTAGCACAGATCTTAAATATACTTTGTGAAAAAAAGCCTCGCCTTTTCGTTACATCCTCTAAAAGACATCATTGTTTGCAAGGTTTCATTGATGCCAACATAGAATAATTAACAACTGAAAACATATGGTTGTTTATTGCAGCATTTAGTGCGTCAAGTTAGATTTGTGACCTAATCCGATAATGGCTAAAGAAAACAAAACAAGTGTTTGATCAAGAAGATGTGTTAGTTGGATCCACAGTGGCCCCCAAAAAGTATTTGGACACTTAAGCCACACTTAAATGTTATTGCATTAAAAACCAATTCTGCAAACAAATGATGCTAGAGCTTTTCAAAGAAGTAACTTCACTTTTTTGATAATTAGATTTAACTAACTGGTGCCATTGTTCAGAATTCAGTAGTGTCACATTGCAGAAATCATAAGAGTATTATGGTAATATGCTATACGCTTCTCTAAACAGCCTGACTTGATTTTTGCCTGGCGGATGATAAAGCTGGACCCCAAAGACTTACATTAAACGAGGGACACAAGCTATATCTAGAACATGAAAATCAGTTGTCTTTGTGGGTTACACTCAGTATCTAACAAACACTGATTCATGTTGGAATTGCCTAGTCACTGTGCTGTGCCCAGCCATGTGCTTTATTTGTTGAGAAAAGAGCCTTTTGTTTCCATTGGTAAGAGGCTTTAATCAAATGTTTGTCGACCACCCAAAGAGATTTGGTCAATGTCTTTGTTGCCAATATAAACAGCGTTTCTCTAGGATAGAGCCAAAAGTATTAAAGTCTTAAGTATTAAACTTCAGACGGATCTCTCAGTGAAATCGTAAAGAGTAGATTGACTTTTCTTTAGCTACAGTCAGTCTATGCTTACCAAAGTTTTAACATTTGTTTGGTACCTGTGAGCTCCATTTTCTGGGTGTATTGTCCACTTAGGGGCACCAAAAACGAGTTGTGAAGTGAGTATTTTTCAGATGTACAGAATGTAATGCAGTGAAAAGGAATTCATATTGTATAAACTACCACCCAAACCTAAACCTAACCATCAGTGGAGTAAAAATGTAATGTTAGAGGGAAACATTGAACCTCCGAATCGCGCTCATCGCTGATTATGTGATTACTTTCGGTCTCTTATGCTGCTGGCACAAGGTGCTTCTGGTCACACAACTTGAGAAGGTGAATATTTTGGACCCAATGCAAAAATGTCTCATAGGAGATGATGCTTGTCAGTGAGTTGGCACAATGTTGCCGATCCTAGGTTACTGGAACTCTTAGAAACAACATGATGACACTCCGTGTGATCACTTTGCAAACTTCTGCACGTACATCCCATACTGTTTGTGCTACAGACATGAAATATACCTAAAATGGTGTGTCGTCAGTGCTATGAATTTATTAAGCTGTTAGATTTATTTTTTTGCCTAGCAGAAGATAAAACAGGCCAAAAATCCCGTAGTCATTGAAGGAAGGACACAAGTCATTTCTAAAGACCATAGGTTGTCAGCGGTCCCATATCAGCCCGTACATCCTGTATTTTGGCTGAAATAAAGCATATTTAAGCGGAAATACTCAAGAGGGATTACACCATATTCCTGTATCCCTCTTTGTTTACCAGATACAATTTGAGAATGTAGTAATGTCCTAAAATTATCCTTTATATCACATCCCCAAGGAGGTCATATTTCACCATTGGTTTTTAACACCTCGCTAATACACGTGCCAAACCATTGACAAATATGCGTAACCATAACAATCCACTCTAAAACTGCAATTTTCGGATGGGGAAGAGAGCACAGAAGAACTAGTAAAGTGTTTAACGTCATGGATGATGTAAATCTGCGCGTCTGCAGCTTTTTCTGCCAGATTTGCTTTCTCTTTCTCATGCTCCTTTGTCAAACATGTGTTTCTCATTAGCGTCCAAACTCTTAAGAGCACAACCTTATGGGTTTTAATATACCTGCTGAAGGATGTTTGGTCCAGTGCAGAAACCTGAACACAAATGAGAGTATCAGATGTAGGAACAAATGATTGTTTAGAATTGTCATCAATGCACTAAGAAAAATTTGACCAGCCAAGATAATTGAAATGTCAGAATCAAACTTGTTGATTTATGGACTTTCAGGGAGGTCAACTTTTTTTAAAAGAAATTTCTAGCGATTTCTTTAAGTAGATACACTGATCAGCCACAACAGTAAAACCACCTGCCTAATATTGTGTAGGTCCCCCTCGTGTCGCCAAAAAAGCACCAACCCTCATCTCAGAATAGCATTCTGAGATTATATTCTTCTCACCACAATTGTACAGAGCGGTTATCTGAGTTATCATAGACTTTGTCATTTGAAACCAGTCGGCCATTCTCTGTTGACCTCTCTCATCAACAAGACATTTCCATCCACAGAACTGCAGCTCACTGGATGTTTTTTGTTTTGGGCACCATTCTGAGTAAATTCTAGAGACTGTTGTGTGTGAAAATCCCAGGAGATCAGCAGTTACAGAAATACTCAAACCAGCCCGTCCATACAATGGCTGTCAATTTGCCTCAATATTACATGTTTAATTTATCACAATCAGAAATCCACACAATTATGCCGGTGTGGCTTTGTTTGGTTTTGATTTGTGTGACGTCTTTGTAAATGACTCTCGTTCAGCTGCTTTCCATTGGGAAGGTGGACGTTGTGCCTGTTTCAGTGAAACGTAAGATGCCAGTAGTTAAATTTTACAGTCTGTTTCAAAGACCCCTTTCTGCAAAAACTCCTGCATTTTACTGATGCTCACGGATGAGTCATTTAAAATACAGGCATGTGCGAATGGTCATGTGTGTGTCACACCACGGCTTGGCATGTCTTTTAGTGTAGATACAGTTACAGCTTATCTGGGGGGAATCTCGCTAACCATTGCGGTCTTATATTGGGGCGGCTGTGGCTCAGGTGGTAGAGTGGGTCGGCCACTAATTGCAGATTTGGTGGTTCGATTCCCGACCCACACGACTCCACATGCCGAAGTGTCCTTGGGCAAGACACTGAACCCCAAGTTGGTCCCAGTGTCAGGCTAGCACCTTGCATGGCTGCTCTGCTGTCATTGGCGTCATATGAATGTGTGTGTGAATGAGACACAGTGTAAAGTGCTTTGGTAACCTCTACGGTTAAAAAAGGCGCTATATACTGTAAGTGCAGACCATTTATTTGACACAAACAAAAAAAATGTACTAGAAAATATTATAAGTCATTCTGAGTAACACTCCGCCTGCCAAAATGCATAAATGTAAATACAGGTGAAACTCGAAAAATTAGAATATCGTGCAAAAGTTCATTAATTTCAGTAATTCAACTTAAAAGGTGAAAATAATATATTATATAGACTCATTACAAGCAAAGTAAGATATTTCAAGCCTTTATTTGATATAATTTTGATGATTATGGCTTACAGCTTATGAAAACCCCAAATTCAGAATCTCAGAAAATTAGAATATTGTGAAAAGGTTCAGTATTGTAGGCTCAAAGTGTCACACTCTAATCAGCTAAACACCTGCAAAGGGTTACTGAGCCTTTAAATGGTCTCTCAGTCTGGTTCAGTTGAATTCACAATCATGGGGAAGACTGCTGACCTGACAGTTGTGCAGAAAACCATCATTGACACCCTCCACAAGGAGGGAAAGCCTCAAAAGGTAATTGCAAAAGAAGTTGGATGTTCTCAAAGTGCTGTATCAAAGCACATTAATAGAAAGTTAAGTGGAAGGGAAAAGTGTGGAAGAAAAAGGTGCACAAGCAGCAGGGATGACTGTAGCCTGGAGAGGATTGTCAGGAAAAGGCCATTCAAATGTGTGGGGAGCTTCACAAGGAGTGGACTGAGGCTGGAGTTACTGCATCAAGAGCCACCACACACAGACGGGTCCTGGACATGGGCTTCAAATGTCAAACGTCTTACCTGGGCTAAAGAAAAAAAGAACTGGTCTGTTGCTCAGTGGTCCAAAGTCCTCTTTTCTGATGAGAGCAAATTTTGCATCTCATTTGGAAACCAAGGTCCCAGAGTCTGGAGGAAGAATGGAGAGGCACACAATCCAAGATGCTTGAAGTCCAGTGTGAAGTTTCCACAGTCTGTGTTGGTTTGGGGAGCCATGTCATCGGCTGGTGTTGGTCCACTGTGCTTTTTTAAGTCCAGAGTCAACGCAGCCACCTACCGGGACATTTTAGAGCACTTCATGCTTCCTTCAGCAGACAAGCTTTATGGAGATGCTGACTTCATTTTCCAGCAGGACTTGGCACCTGCCCACACTGCCAAAAGTACCAAAACCTGGTTCAATGACCATGGTATTACTGTGCTTGATTGGCCAGCAAACTCTCCTGACCTGAACCCCATAGAGGATCTATGGGGCATTGCCAAGAGAAAGATGAGAGACATGAGACCAAACAATGCAGAAGAGCTGAAGGCCGCTATTGAAGCATCTTGGTCTTCCATAACACCTCAGCAGTGCCACAGGCTGATAGCATCCATGCCACGCCGCATTGAGGCAGTAATTAATGCAAAAGGGGCCCAAACCAAGTACTGAGTACATATGCATGATTATACTTTTCAGAGGGCCGACATTTCTGTATTTAAAATCCTTTTTTATTGATTTCATGTAATATTCTAATTTTCTGAGATTCTGAATTTGGGGTTTTCATAAGCTGTAAGCCATAATCATCAAAATTATATCAAATAAAGGCTTGAAATATCTTACTTTGCTTGTAATGAGTCTATATAATATATTAGTTTCACCTTTTAAGTTGAATTACTGAAATTAATGAACTTTTGCACGATATTCTAATTTTTCGAGTTTCACCTGTATGACATGATTCTATCAACATTAATTTGACATCTTGTCAAAGCCAAAGCTCAAGAATGAATTCAAACTTACTCTAGTTCTAACCTATTTCATTAATCCTTTCACGAAGGAGATATGAACCTCGACACTAAGTAAATTAAATGTTAAAGTGACCAAACTGCAGATCCCACTGATTATTTTTCCCTCTTTTGCAGTTACACCACAGGGAAAGAGCAATGTCCCCTCTGATGCTCCACAACAGCTGTTGCCTTTTAAAACACTCTTGTGCAAGAGGATCTCATCCAATGATAACATGCTGGAAAAGTAGTTTTATGCTGTGGGCACATTCACTGTCAGGGGGAGATTTAACCTGAACAGATGTTGGCCAATTCTAATATCACTCTTTTTGCGAACATAATGCCCTGTTGAATAGTTAATAAAGATATAATGTCCAGTCATTATTTGGTTTAGAGGTCCATTCAAATTTTAGGCAGCTCTGAAACCTTGTCATGCTTGGCAATCCTAGCTAAGGACGCTAACACAAGTCAGTCCTCAAGTAGCTCAAATCTGTGGAACCATGGTTATAAAATAAACAGGATTTTTACCATTTCTGAAAGAAAATGTGAGTGGTGTTTGACCATGCCAACCATGCCGCCACAATGCTAGGGTGTTGGCCGTTCTCAATGCTTTATAGCTTGTTGCTATCCAGTTGCTAGGGTGTTTTAGTTGGTTGCTAGGAGGTTCCTTTCTGGCCCTAGTCAAAAAAAGCTATCCCAAAAACTCTGGTCCCTAGACATGACTTGGGTCTTTCCTTCAATGTGTGAGTTTTAGCACCTGTTCCATCATCTGCCAAGCAAAAATCGAAGAAATCGCTTAGAAAAACTAAAGCAGAATTTGAGGTATGATTGATTTCAGCAGCACAAAAAGTGTGGGGCAAATTAAATTTAAAGTTTCATTCTTGCATCTAAGGGTTTGTTCAAATCCCTAACCCTAATAGTGATGCCAGCCCTTTACAACAACATGATCACACAGAAACTCGGCATGTTGTTTCTGAGAATTCCAGTACCCTAGGATCTCCTATCAGATATTTTTGCATCGGCTCCAGCTTGTAGCAGCATGGAAGAACTGGGTCGGATCCCGCGTTCAAACCAGGAAGTAAACATGTTTACATAATCGATGACGAGCGTGATTTGGAGGTTGTAGTTTTCCCTCTAACATTACATTTTGACTCCACTGATGGTTAAGTTTAGGTGTGGGGTCTGGGTGGGGGTGGGGTTATAAAGTATGCATTCCTCCTCACTGTATTACATTCTGTATTAGGGATGACCCAAACTTGACGAGTTCTGACAAACTACCGGGTTTGTGTTTTCAGTTTTTCAAGTATAGGGCTAGTTAGGGTTGTTTAAACATGCTTTTCTGTGCTTCTGCACTGTTTTTCAATGTACCGTTAACACATGTGGTACGGGTGTCTTTGACTGTTGCGCTGAATCTCATCATTTTCTCTTTCACTGTATCGCGCAAGATCGCCACATTTTTAGACACCAAGTAAAGTTAAAAATACCTTTTGTTTTAATAAACGTATCATGAACCACCTGGGTTGTTTCATTCGTTACGTTGTTTTTCACCAAGGAAAGTTTCAGCACTTTATAAATGGTAAGAGAGTGTTTTCCTTTTGCTCTAACGTGCATATTTATGTACAACAGTTAGTAAATTTCAATGCCATTTTATATGAAACCATTTCAAAATCAAAACACCCTGAAAAGGCTATTTAACCATACTTGCATTCACAGCCTCACGGAAATGTCAGCCAACCCAGGCAGAGTGCATAGTACATGCAGTGACAATTTTAAATTTAAGTTTAATGTGAGATTTTATCATTTGAAGACCTAAATATTTTGCCATTTAGGCTCATGGCTCACTGCACTTTATTTGCTATTTTGAGTGTTTGAGGAACTTCCATCACAATAAACATTCTTTATTACAGTGTCCTGACCCCCTATGAAAAACCAATTAACTGTTCATGAAACTTCTCAGTTAACCGAATGTTAAAAACCGTAACCGTGAACATCCCTATTCTTTACATCTGAAAAGTACTCACTTCACAACTCACTTTTGGCGCCCCTCTATGGACATTAATGGGGGTAAGCACAGACCAATTTCAGCTAAAGAAAAGACAAATGTTTCCGATTTCAGTGTGAGCTCAGTCTGTTGAAAACATGACTAATTAGTGGAGTGGTGGTGGTGTAGTGGTCTAAGCACATAACTGTTAATCTGGTAATCAGGAGGACACTGGTTCAAGCCCCACAGCCACCACCATTGTGTCCTTGAGCAAGGCACTTAACTCCAGGTTGCTCTGGGGGGATTGTCCCTGTAATAAGGGCTCTGTAAGTCGCTTTGGATAAAAGCGTCTGCCAAATGCATAAATGTAATTAATTACACCTTTGAGAATGAGATTTTAACATTCTTATAATTACATTTTGTAAACATCAACTGTTCAAGCCATCTTTCTTGTGACTGTACAAGAAAATCTTTCTTTATTTGATGTCTTGGAATATGTAACATACTATATACTATAGGGCCATTCATATTTACTTAGTGACATTATTTTCTTGATAGTTTTACCCCCAAATTCTAATTAGCGCAATGCGAATACTGATGGTCATTGTGATACATTCATATTACCGTAACCTAGAAAATTAATATATTATTTAAATTGTAAAGTATTTACCGGTATGCATCATAGTTGTACTGCCCTTCTTGCTGTAAAATAGTAAAAAAATATATATAAAAAATGAGTTACAGTAAAAACTGTAGATATAGTCAAATTAAAACATCAAGATGCATTATGGCAATAAAATGTGCTTAAAGGACCCAAAAATGAAAATTATCTCATAATTTAATCACCCTTATGTCATCCCAGATGTGTATGACTTTCTTTCATCTGTTGAACTTGTGAAGATTTTTAAAAGAATATTTCAGCTCTGTAGGTCCATACAATGCAAGTGAATGGGTGCCAACATTTTTAAGCTCCAAAAATCACATTAGCCAGCATAAAAATAATGACTCCAGTGGTTAAATCAATGTCTTCAACAGCAAAATGATAGATGTGGGTGAGAAACAGATCAATATTTAAGTCAATTTCTGCTATAAATTCTCCTTTTCTCCTTCCACTCCTTTTACTTTCACATGCTGCTTCTTCTGTTCTTGGTGATTCACATTATTTGTTCATATCGCCCCCTACAGGGCAGACAGAAGAATTTATAGCAAAAATGGACTGAAATATTGATCTGCTTCTCACCCACACCTATCATATCACTTCTGAAGATATTGATTAAAACATTGGATTATGGATTACTTTTATGATGCCTGTATGTGCTTTTTGAAATGCAAACATTTTGGTATCCATTCACTTGCATTGTATGGACCTAAAGAGCTGAAATATTCTTTTCCATGTATTTCAATCTGGGTTCAGAGTAATTTGATATGTTATTGTGCCTTACAAATTCTCCAGTATGACATAAGTGCACATTGTTCTCTCTTCTCACATGAAGAAACGTCATTTAGACAGTTGTGCTATTAATCCCTAATAAGCAAAGAGAGAGAGTGGGTTAATTGAGGTCACTATTTAAATGGTGCTGCGAATGTCACGTACAGCAGCTTGAAATTGTTTTCCAGCATCACTTATGATGTACCCCTGACAGCATGCACCCCACAGCCTTAAAAAAAAGGCCACTGATGGGCCAAAATGCACCACTCACCAAAGCTGTGCCTGCGGGCACCGTAGGGCACAGATGATGTGTGCCCAGCTCAGCTTCCCACGGAGAGGGCAAACGTCACAAAAGGGGCGCAAAGCTCCATGCCAAGGACAGCTGACGTTTCCAGCTCAGATGTGCTCATGTGTTGTTTATTACACAATTATAAACATTTCTGTAGGGGGTTGAGTTGTATAACAATACACAGAGAATCTATTCATGGGAACTCACTCTGAAAAAGCTCCTGTTTCCAATTTAACACAACAAGGGGGTTAACACGCACATCAATGTCTGGGTGACGTAGATATGCAATCAGGGTAGTGTCTTAAAGGGATAGTTCACCCAAAAATGAAAATTCTTGTCATTTAGTCACCCTCACACCATCCCAGATTTGTTTGACTTTCTTTCTTCTGCTGAACACAATTTAAGATTTTTAGAAGAATATTTCAGCTCTGTAGTTCCATGCAACGCAATGTGAAGCTCCAAAAAGCACATAAGCAAAGCATAAAATTAATCCAAATGACTCCAGTGGTTAATCAGTGTCTTCAGATGAGATATGATAAGAGTGGGTGAGGAACAGATTCATATTTAAGTCCTTTTTGACTATAAGTTATCCTCCCTGCCAAGTAGGTGTTGATGCATGAAGAATGCGAATCACCAAAAACAAAAGAATAATGTGAAAGTGGTGATTTATAGTAAAAAAAGAACATAAATATAGATTTATTTCTCACCCACACCTCTCGTATCACTTCAGCGTATATTGATTTAAGCACTGGAGTCGTATGGATTACTGTTATGCTGCCTTAAAAATGCAAAATTTAGGTCACCATTTAGGCTACCTGCATTGCATGGACCAACAGAGCTGAGATGTTCTTTGAAAAATCTTGGATTGTGTTCTGCAGAAGAAAGAAAGTCAAACACAGCTGGGATGGCATGAGGGTGAGTTCCTTTTTGGGTGAACTATTCCTTTAAAAACACAGCGCTCCTTTGCAAGACTTTGTGCTGAATCAATTTGTCTCAACAGTTCAAGACCTTTTTATTCACTGCTTTGTTTATTGTAAGCAGACTCACTTATTTAATATTTTATATTGACTGCTGCCGACAAACCTAAAATCCATCCGTTAATAACAAGAGTTTCCTGTATCAATGTTGTCAAGAGGAATTGCTGCTGTTAAAGATCTAAAAATGATTCCCGCTGCTTTAACAACCCCCCCAACGCCAAGTCACATCAATTTGACTTACAAGTGGCCTTACAAAAAAGCGACCTGTAGCTCTTTGGTCTTATTTTTATCCAGGCGCACAGAGTAAAACCTCTCAGAACCCCATAAAGAGGGACTTCTTTTATTTTGCAGGGCTTCTACACTGACGCACACTGGAGGAATATGGGTTAAGCTCCTCAGGGGTCACACTTGAAGTTCCTCGACTGGATACATAAATGTTTAGTGCTTGTTAAGATGAGATAAAAGAGTCTTTCCTGCTCTGTGTGAGGAGGACACCAGGGGTTGAGATCTTGAGACGTAATGGAGCAAACACATTTAACCTGTGATTATTACACATGTTTAAGTTTTAACAGACAAATGTCATTGTTGGTGTCATTATATTGCTGTTCTGAGATCTTTGAACGGTCCTATTAAATCCTCTAAAAGGCAATGACAAAAGAGAAGTTCTGAAACGTCTATTTGATGTGTGTGTTTACATCTGGAAGACATATTCTTTGCAATTGAGTCCTCTCTATGGTGTCTCCAGATGAAAAATGTTTGAAAATGGCTAATAGACAAACTCTTTACACTTTGATGAGTGATTCACAACTTTTACTTGCATTTCTTGACCTTTCTGTCATGTATGGCTGAGGTTTTAAAGATTTATGGCAGTGGCTGCCACATAAAATAATCACCCCATTAACATCTTCAAACTGACAGATTTGTGAACATGTGCAACATTTGCAAATAACCCCCAAAAATTGCATTGTGAAATGATTTATTGATGTCCACTAACAATATTAATGTCTTTTCGTTGTACATGTATAATATACACAGTTTGCTGGCTGGGATAAATCTAAACTCTAATCTGCCAGGTTAAATAATTTACCCACAGCCTGGAAAGATCTCTTACTAACTTCTAACTACTTTTGGGAAGTACTTCTGGCATTTAGCACAATGAGCAATTTATAACATTTCTATATACACTGCTTGTGCAGGTTTTATTATTACTAAAACAATGTAGAAATATCAACTGCAAATCTTAGTGACAGCACATAACTTTGGTAAGTGGTTGAAAATGGTTGAAAACTATATTGTTCTAATTTAATTTATAAATAAATGTACTGTTCTGTGTGTCACTTCATTCAAATTGCTATAAAAGATAATATACATTTACAAAAAAGCTGAATGATATTATTTAGGGATGCATATTGGTTTTACCCAATATTATTATTATTTTGAATGTTCGAAAACAGTATTGATCAGTGCTTATTTTTACCAATTCAAAGTAAACTCTTTATGCCAGGTTTTGAAAATAATACAGTTTTCTATAGTACTTTATCCTCATGCAACCCTCTAAGTTTTTTTTATTGAAACCTGTTTGTTTGTAAAGAGAAGCGTCTTTAGGTTTGTTTGATATGCTGCTTTAAAAAAAAATCCATAAATGTTTTATGCGTCAGCGCACGGATAAAGAAGTCCACGTATGTGGAAAATGAGACCTTGTTCTCTTAAAAGTTGAAAAAACATGTTAGTTATTTTGAATAATTTACAACTATAACACATCTGTGTCATTTTGCTTCATTTTAATATATTTTTTTTAATTTTGTTTTCATTGTACAATACGGTTCTATTAATTAACATTAGTAAATGCATTAGTAAATATTAGTAAATATTTAACATGCATTTTCACCAGCCGTCTGGCACCAACAATCATCCATGCAATTTTATAATCAGCCAATCGTGTGTCAGAAGTGCAGTGCATAAAATCCTGCAGATACTGGTCAGGACTTTCAGTTAATGTTCACATCAACCATCAGAATGGGGAAAAATATGATCTCAGTGATTTGGACCATGGCATTATTGTTGGTGCCAGACGGATGGTTTGAGTATTTCTGTAACTGCTGATCTTCTGGGATTTTCACACACAACAGATTCTAGAATTTACTCAGAATGGTGCCAAAGACAAAAAAACCTCCAGTGAGCTGCAGTTCTTTAGATGGAAATGCCTCATTGATGAGAGAGGTCAACAGAAATGGCCAGACTGGTTCGAACTGACAAAGTCTACAGTAACTCAGATAAACGCTCTGTACAATTGTGGTGAGATGTATAGCTATTCTGAGATGTGCGGTGGTGCTTTTTTGGTGGTGTGAGGGGGTTTTAATGTTGTGGTGTATGTGGACATAAATTGTGCTACTAGTTGCAAATCAAAAAGGGAAATGGACAATGCACACAACAGTCATTCAGGGGGTCTCAGGAGGTTAAATATTTAGATGCCTTAGTTTACTTGTAAAATACGATATTGGAGTGTGAAACCCACTTAGAAAACTAAAAGTAGAGATCTACACTGTCAGCCAAAAGTTTGGAATAACGTACAGATTTTGCTCTTATGAAAGAAATTGGTACTTTTATTCACCAAAGTGGCATTTAACTGATCACAATGTATAATCAGGACATTAATAATGTGAAAAATTATTATTACAATTTGAAAAAAAAATTTAAAAAATCAGAACTTCTTAAACTACTTCAAAGAGTTCTCATCAAAAAATCCTTCACGTGCAGCAATAACAGATTTGCAGATCCTTGCCATTCTAGCTGTCAGTTTGTCCAGATACTCAGGTGACCTTTCACCCCACACTTCCTGTAGCACTTGCCATAGATGTGGCTGTCTTGTCGGGCACTTCTCACACACCTTACAGTCTAGCTGATCCCACAAAAGCTCAATGGGGTTAAGATCAATAACACTCTTTTCCAATTATCTGTTGTCCAATGTCTGTGTTTCTTTGCCCGCTCTAACATTTTCTTTTTGTTTTGCTTTGAATACTGTAGTGTACATCCTTGTTTGAAATGAGCATGATTACTCAAGGATAAGGTGTTGGAGTGATGGCTGCTGGAAATGGGGCCAGTAATGTCCTGACTATACTTTGTGATCAGTTTAATGGCACTTTGGTAAATTAAAGTACCAATTTCTTTCCGAAACAGCAAAAGCTGTACATTACTCCAAACTTTTGGCTGCCAAAATGCTAGTGTATACTATTAGCCATCATATTGGTTAGGCTAATAAAATGATTAGCTGTTGGTATCAGCCAAGATTTCTATATCTGTACAAAACTTTCACAAATTTAAATTGCATGGAAAAGCTTTCTGTATTAAATTAATCTTTTAATGCAAATTCACGTCTCTGTTTAAACAGAGTCAACAGATTCAAATGAATGATGATATAGGCATGATATCAGGCACATGTATGTGCAACCCATTTGTCCCTAATGTTTCATATTAAAAGCATTTCGGCCCCACTGACGCCCATAAACATTTGGTTACATCAAAACAGCTTTGAGTGCTGAGTCAATGATTATTGAAACATTACCATGGAGGCCGACAACAATTTGTATTTACAAAAATAGGTCCAGTAGGCTGAGAAATGCCTCAAGATCACTCGACGTGCATTACTGCTGTGCTTCAACAGAACCCCAGTTCTGCCCATGAGAGTCTGAATGTTGACAAATCACAGATCTTGTTCCCTGTCGTAGAATCTTGCAGCTGCTTTTTATCTCCCAGATCATCCAAATCCCCAGATTGTATTGTCGCTACTCCGAAAATAAAATTGTGACGGCCATGATGATACAGCAACATGCCACATATGGGCTTTTACGCTCACCTGAAAGGTAATGCAAGAAATCATTAGACCCAAAAAAAATAGTTTAACCCTTTTTAATGATTCACGCATTTCAATTTGATGGAATTTGGTTATGAAATATACCATAAAAATGTAACTTGATAACACTTTACAATAAGGTTGTATTCATTAACATTAGTCAACAAGAACTAACAATGGACAATACTTTTACAGCATTTATTCATCTTGATTTATAATTTCATCATAAACTGTTTTTTTATTTTAAATAAAAGTTGTGTATGTTAACATTAGTTTAAGCATTAAGAACAAACGGTTGTATTTACATAAATGAACATTAACCAGGTTTAGTAAATGCTGTAAAAATATATTGATTATTGTTAGTTCAGGATACCAATCCATTTACAATCGCTAACAAATAGAACCTTATTGTAAAGTGTTACCGGTAACCTTTATGACATTGCTTACCTATTCTTGCACATTTCCAGAATATTCCAAGGAATCTATGGGTGGAAGGAAAGGTTATTGCATGTACAGCAACAGTAGACTTGACACATTTAATCTGTAACATTTGAACATTACATTAAACTGATATCGACCACACAGAATTTTTTCAAAACTTGTAATATTCTCTTTTAATGTGATCAACAACTCAGTACCTGTTTGCCAAAAGGTTATTGAACATATATTGAATAAATAATTGTGTATGTAAATAAAGGAGCTTTTTGCCCTTAAAAAATAGCCCATAAAATGCCAATGCCAAAATAAAATGCCAATATTTCATTCTAGTGTATCATTCAAGGATCTAGTTGAACAATTATTAGCTGAAGAATATATTTAATTTAAAAGAATTTAACCCATTTCGAATTTAGATGTTTGCTTAAAAACAATTATTCCGGACAGCTAAAAAATGTGTTCCATAATGGGGAAAAGAGTAATTAAAACAGTAATTGAGAGCATATTAAAATCACGATTTACTATAATTAGTGCTAAATTATTACACTAATTTTTTGTATTAAATTCAATATTATAATGGAAATATTTTAATAATGCAATTATTACTGGCATATACAAATGTGTAAATATAAATTTTTATATACAATTTAAAATTACATTTAAATCAAACTACACATTGATAACTAAGACTAGATATTACAGCTTAATTTTCTGTTAAAGCATGATTTTCTGTAAAGCTGCTTTGATATGATGCGAGTTGTGAAAAGCGCTACACAAATGAAAATGACTTGACTTATAAATGCATAACATGTAAATGTTTCTAATACCAAAAGATGGCAGGTAGATTTGTTGTAGTTTGTGAGTTATGAGGGGAAATTTAGAAATTGTTCAAATTGCCCCCTTTCCCCCTTAACAGAAAAATTTGATTTGTTGAGAGAAGGAAAGGAAAAGACAGGAGGAGGCTGCAGTTTTGTGGCAGCTTTGGTCCGATGAGTACTCGTCGGAAGCATGAAACAGTCGTCTTTACAGAATATTAGAGGGGGCAGAACTGGATGACTGATGAGCTACAGAGGGACTGAAATGTCATAACAGATACATGACAGAACGGAGATATATGAGCAGACAGGCATTTAGCGTTAACAGAAACAACAACTCTGGTGGTCAGTAAGAGCATGTACTGTCAGCAGCCCACCCCCCACCCTCGGGAATGAAACAACTCAAACTGAACAAACCTTTAATACATTTCTTGAGTTAACAAAAAGGTTTCGTCTATACGTCTTGTTTGAACACGATTGAATAACATCAAAATATTTGACGTTCTCTTTACCAATCAATTACATTGTGAAATACAGGCTGAGTAGTGAGTTTTTGTCCTTGATTTCTATGTTGTAACTCACTGCACAGCGAAAACACTGCAGCAACACATGAGGCTCCGTTGTACAAAGTTTGAGAGGGGGAATGCTACACCCATTACTTTAATATCTAGCAACTTCAACATTTGTTTGCAGAGATCAGATCGCTGAATGCAAATAATCTCCTTAGTTTTCTTTACCCTGTCAGCTGAAATCCAAACATCTTGTTGCGCCAATCCGACAATCGACCCAAAACTAACCGACCAATGACACGTGTTTTAGAGTCCAGAAATTAAGGAAATAAAGAGTTTATTGAACTACTAAGCTTAAAATGGACACTTTGTTTGTGTGTTCAACATCTTACAGCAAGATATTACTTTTTTTTCTTTTTGGATTTTCTCCCCTTTTCTCCCCAATTTGGCATGCCAATGCGCTCGAAGTCCTTGTGGTGGCGTAGTGACTCGCCTCAATCCTGGTGGCGGAGGACGAATCTCAGTTGCCTCCACGTCTGAGACCGTCAATCCATGCATCTGATCATGTGGTTTGTTGAACGTGTTACTGTGGAGACCTAGCGCGTGTGGTGGTTCAAGCCATTCTCCGTAGCATCCATGCACAACTCGCCACGCACCCCACCGAGAGCCACATTATAGTGACCACAAGGAGGTTTATCCAATATGACTCTACCATAGCAACCAGGCCAATTGGTTGCTTAGGAAGCCTGACTGGAGTCACTCAGCACGCCCTGGATACAAACTTGCGACTCCAGGTGTGGTAGTCAGCGTCTTTACTTGCTGAGCTACCCAGGCCCCCTAAAGCTTTTCTTGTGCATTTTGTTACAGCAAAATAACAAGTTAAAAATTCAACTTGAGATATCAAAAATGTATTTTAGAATGTATCTGGAATTTTACTGTGTGCTTTAGAAATATGGCAAATGACAGTAAACATACCCCGTTTTGTTCTTGTCCAGTAGACTGGGAGCGAGTGCTCGAATATATGCACAGGTGCAGATGAGCAGTAAGATTACAGTCAACAGACTCTGGAAATTAAATATGGCAGACTGCAAAGAAAGAGAAGACATTAATGAATTCACTTTGTAATGAAAAATTAACAAAATTGTGACAGTTCAATGCACATTTAGGCATCTTACATTTGTTTAGATATAAATGGGGCAGATCAATTGATTATTAATCATTTAAGATGTGTGAATCTCACAAAAACATGTCACAAATTTCAATACTGTAATGTAAAATATATTTCTGATTTTGGGGAGAAAAGTGACCTAGAGATGTTGTCATAAGATACACTCATTAAAAGGGTCACTTCTACATTCTCCTTCATTTGCTTCTGACAGTTTGCAATCGTGAATATCGCCACCTACTGGAAGGGGCTGGTCAAAGGTGGAGATTTACAGTAAAAAAAAAAAAAAAGACTTAAGTATTGATCTGTTTTTTACCCAGACCTATCATATCACTTCAGAAGACATTGTTTTAACCACAGGAGTCGTATGGATTACGTTTACACTGCCTTAATGTGCTTTTTTGAGATTCAAATTTCTGGCCACCATTCACCTGCAATATATGGACCTACAGAGCCAAGATATTATTTAAAAAAATCTTAATTTGTGTTCTGCAGAAGAAGAAAAAAGTCATACACATCTGAGATGGCATGATAGTGAGTAAATGAGAGAATTTTTATTTTTGGGTGAACTTTCCCTTTAGATTTTCCTTCCCTTTACTATTCTGCTTAATTTAGCTATATCCACTTTCTTCATTTTAAACCACTCATATATCAGATTTAATGACAAATGATGTTACATACTATACTGCCGTGCACTTGATAAATAAACATTGATTTGATTTCAATTCAAGGTCCCTCTTCATTTTGTACTGTTAAAAATGAGCATTGAGAACAACATTAAACAGATCTGAGCAGATCATAAGAGTTACAGCTCAATATTGAACCGAAAATACTGATATTGATACATATCTCTCCTGAATCACTGCACTGATCAACATGTTAAACTGTTATTAGTTTGTTTATAATCATGCAGTAATACAGCTAACAGCACATTTAGCTTCTCCAGACATCTGTTTCCTTTTAACTTGCCCCGTGGACCAAAATAACGCAGCAAAAGACGACTTACGCAGACATACTGACTAATCAAACTGCTAACTTAAATCTACAAGCCCTAAAATTTATAAATTATGTAAAAATAACAGCGTAACACTCACCATATTGATATCTGCGGACAGCCAACTCACACTTCCGGTGCCTGGTGGAAATGACGTCAGCAGAACGGAAATCAGAAAGCGCGAAGCGTCAAATCAGCCGGAAGAACAGAGGAAACGAAAGTAAATGGTGCCGATGGAGTGTGTTAGTTTGAAATAAAAATCTCTTATTTTACAGTATACACTTCCTTTCGGAATGAGGTGAGACTGTGCATTATGGACTCATATTATGGTTGTTTTGTCAGAAAAATGCACTTGCACGTGATATTTGCGTGAGTGTCATAGTTGTGTCATTGTTGTTTAGTTACCTGTCACTTAGAAAATGTATGATACTTTAGCAACTTTATAAATGAGTTTTAAATCTACATCATGTGGATATTGCGTATTTAACCGAAGCAATGAACAGGACAATAAATTATATTTGTTGTTTTTGTTGGCTTAAATAACTGAGCAGCGGTGAATCTTGTCTTGTCCACTTCGTGTTAACGCAAGAATGTTGTTTGTGTTGTGTTCCCTTAAATTCACCATGGTAACATAGTGTTCGCCAAGTGGCCAAAATATTATCTACAGCTATTGTTTCTACAGTAAAATCATAAGTAATTATGTAAATAAGTAATATTATATTATTTTATTTTTTTAAAATTTATATATATATATATATATATATATATATATATATATACACACTGGCGTTTGGAATAAGTAACAGATTTTGCTGTTTAGGAAGGAAATTGGTACTTTAATTCACCAAAGTGGAATTCAACTGAACAAAGTATAGTCAGGATATTACTGATGTAAAAAAAAAAACAGCACCATCACTATTTGAAAAAAGTTATTTTTGATCAAATCTATACAGGCCTCATTTCCAGCAGCCATCACTCCAACGTCTTATCCTTGAGTAATGATGCTAAATTGCTCATTAGGTACTAGAAAATCACTTTATATCCACTATATCAAACACTGCTGAAAGATATTTGGTTCGTTAAATGAAGCTGAAAATTATCCGTGTGTTTGTTTTTGAGTTGCCACCGTATGCAATAGACGGGCATGTCTTAAGGTCAATATTAGGCAAAAAAGAAACAAACAGCTTTCACTAAAAACTCAATTATTGTTTTGCGGAATGAAGGTTATACAATGCTTAAAATTCCCAAAAATCTGAAGATTTCATACAAAGATGTACACTACAGTCTTCAAAGTCAAAGCACAACTGGCTCTAACAAGGACAGAAAGAGATGTTGAAGGCCAGATGTACAACTAAAAAAAAAGAGTATAAGTACATCAGAGTCTCTAGTTTGAGAAATTGATGCCTCACATGTCCTCAGCTGACAGCTTCATTGAATTCTACCGCTACAACACCAGTTTCATGTACAACAGTAAAGAGAAGACTCAGGAGGACTTATGTGAAGAATTGCAAAGAAAAAGCCACTTTTGAAACAGAAAAAGAAAAAGAAAATGTTAGAGCGGGCAAAGAAACAGACATTGGACAACAGATAATTGGAAAAGAGTGTTATGGAGCTTAACCCCATTGAGCTTTTTTGGGATCAGCTAGACTGTAAGGTGTGTGAGAAGTGCCCCGACAAGACAGCCACATCTATTGCAAGTGCTACAGGAAGTGTGGGGTGAAATGTCACCTGAGTATCTGGACAAACTGATAACTAGAATGGCAAGGATCTGCAAATCTGACAATTCTGCACGTGGAGGATTTTTTGATGAGAACTCTGAAGTAGTTTAAGAAGTTCTGATTTTTTTTTTCCAAATTGTAATAGTAATTTGTCATGTTATTAATGTCCTGATTATACATTGTGATCAGTTAAATGCCACTTTGGTGAATAAAAGTACCAATTTCTTTCCATAAGAGCAAAATTTGTACATTATTCTAAACATTTGGCCACCTGTGCGTGCGTGCGTATTAGTGTTGTCAAAAGTACCTTCAGTACCAAGTCGGTACTAAAATAAAAAAGATGTAACAATACCAATGTTTCTGCAGTACCAGTAGTACCGAGCACCGACTCTGTCCTGTACCAGCATGCAGTTGATTGACACGCGACTTGCTTACAGGCTTATTTTGAACGTGTGCTCTGTTACTCCTTTTACACTGAAATGGACAATTAATCCAAGTGACATGCCCTAGTGTGATTTATTAAACCGCTGAAGGCTGCAATCTTAGCTTGGATGAGCTGCATACTTTAAATTAATTTGTAAATCTGACCGCTCATACTCTAGAAACTCCACTGACATTGAGAATAGTTCACTTTGTTTGAGATGACAAAGCAGAGCGCCTAATCCATGGTGAACCACACAGCACATGTAAACTATATATTTATATAATGAAATCACACATTTGCACTTTAATCTCAACTTTATTTATATAGCATTTAAAACAACAGAGTTGACCAAAGTGCTTCACACTAATAAAATTTAAAACACAACATTTCAAAATTACCACAAACACTAGTATTCAACAAACACTATACAAACACTCCAAAACTGTGTACTACATTTAATTTGTCTGAGGACAATGTAAAGAGATGATTTCATACAGGACTTAAAGGAATAGTTCACCCAAAAATGAACATTTGCTGATAATTGACTTACCTTCTTTCTTCATTAGAACAGGATTTATGATTTTTAGGAAAGTGCAGGTTTTTAGCTTCATCCAGTGCAAGTGAATGGACACCAATTTCTGACAGTCCAAAAAGCATATTTAGGCAGCATCAAAGTAATCCACATGACGCCAGTCGATTGAGTAATGTCTTCTGAAGTGAATCAATACATTTGTTTGGAAAAGCAAATCGCTAATTAAAATGCTTTTAACTTTAAATTGGTGCTTCCGTCATTTCTCTGCAGCTGTTTGAATTGACTCACGTGAAGTACATTCCTCTGTGGTAAACAGACCAGAACTTATGAATTCTCGTGTGAATGCACCAACGTGATGATGTCACACGATGTGACATGAGGTTAGTGTTGTCACGATATTAGAATTTCTAACTTCGATACGATACCTTGAAAAATATCGATATTCGATACCATTTTCGATACCACAGAGAAAAAAACTGCCACAATATTAAGAGGGTAGAACTGTCTAGAACATGACAATGAGGTATATTTTACATGAACAAAATGTCCTGAGGTATTGCACTTGTTCAAAAGCCTCTCAGATTGCCATACATTCAAAAACCAATAAAGTGCAAGTAAATAAAAAGTGCAATCTTTTGTATTTCCAAGTCAAATCAAATCCAATCTCAATGTCAACAAAAGATACTTAAACGTCAAGGGGGGGGGTTGACTAGCTTTCATAAGGTCTCTCGCGCTCTCCCTCTCTGCCGTGCACGCGCTATGTTATGTTGTGTGCGCGCTATATATGTTATGCGTGCAGTATGTTCTGTCTCGCACGTGCGCTATAGATTCCGGGAGATTTGAACTAAATTGCGGGCATCAGGGAGAAGCTATCAATATGCGGGAGACTCCCGGAACTTCCGGGAGACTTGGGATGTCTGGCTTCATATCAAAAATATTTCCAGATAGCACTCCTGCTGTGTTCTTTATCAAACAAAACTGGTCGCGGGGGCGCCGCATGCAGTCGCCATCTTTACATTCACTTCACTTTTGCTATTTAACCAGAGCGAATGAGAGGAGTGCGAGTGTGTGTGGTGTTTGTCAACGCGCCTTTGGAGAGAAGTGAAAGTGACAGCTCGGCTAGTATCAATACTTAGGGAAATTAGTATTGGTACCGTTCAGATATTTCAGTATCGCTATTTATCGAAATATCGATATTTTTGACAACACTACATGAGGCATTCAGTGTTTACAGGAAGCGAATATTATAAAGTTATAAAAGTTTTAATTAGCTATTCATTTTTCACAGATTCATATTGATTCACTTCAGAAGACATTAATTGATCGGCGAGAGTCATGTGGATATATCTTTGATGCTGAGTACATTTTTTTTTGGACCATCAGAAATTGGTGTCCATTCACTTGCATTGGAAAAAGTTAAACCTTTCACCTGGGATTCTTTCCTAAAAATCTTAACTCCTGTTCTGATGAAGAAAGAAGGTCATATAAATCTTGGATGGCCTGATGGTGAATCAATTATCAGCAAATTTTCATTTTTGGGTAAACTATTCCTTTAAGTCTAAAACATCACACTGGGCTGTGTCGCAAACTGTTTATCCAGGAAATTGAAGCTTCTGGCAAAAAAAAAAAAACACGTCATAATAAGCACGATTCAAAATAAAAGCTAGATGCTTGAAATTGAAGAAATTACAAAATTTAATATTTTTTTTTTTAATAATACAACTGTATAGTAAAATGTAATATTCTCTATAATAGTAATAATAATAATAATAACAATCAGTTAATAACAATCAAGACAGCTGTTGGATAAAGGTTTGGCAAAAACAAAATTTAATGACGTTAAAAAGTTATAATTTCACTTATTAAAAGTTTTAAGAATCAATTGATTAGACACAATTTTGATGATTAAATGAAACTTTAAAGCATGTTCTGGAAAAGAATAATAATTATTAAAATATAATTATTAAAATAACTAAACTTATGTGTTCAATAGCACGTTTTCATATTAGCATTTTTTTGCTGTGGTATCGAAATTGGTATCGAGAACTGTGAAATTTCACTGGTGTCTGTACTAACTACTGAAACACACACACACACACACACACACACATATATATATATATATATATATATATATATATATATATATATATATATATATATATATATAATAGATGCATAATATTGGACAAGAACAAAATGTGTACGGATAAAATATTATACAATATGTAATATATACATTTTATTTGTATATATTAATAATACATTAGAGTTAGTTATTGAAAATATATAAATAAATACTTAATATTTTAAATATTTACATTTTGATTTTATTTATTTTTTTACATCTAAATTAGTATGTAAGTTCCAGTGGTGTCTAATACAAAGTTAACACTTGTAATTAGCTTGTTTTACTAATAACAGTAGTACCTCATGTTTTGGTTTGGAGCTGGGAACTCTGTGTTACCATGGCAAACTGTTGTATGGGTAAATGAGATATGTAAAATAAAGTGGGTTTTATCAGAGGTAAGCAGTCAGTGAGTGGAAATATAAATGTATATACACTTTGAGCAGAAAAATGGAGCCAGCAGTAAAGCATAGTGGTGTTAATGACCTTGAAATGTTGTTTTGGTTTTGGTTTTGGTTTATTATCCTTGTCATGTGATACTGATGTTTACAAACAATGGCCTTTAAAAAACAAGCTGTAAACGTTATTGCTGTGCTGGAGTATTTTAACATGCACCAAGATTGCGTTCCATTATAAACACACGAAGAGCCTTGTTCCACGCATAGATGCTTTTATCCTTTTGACAATGTCTTGTATAAATATTTATTTACATAAAATTGCATAATTGTTGTTGAGACAAGCAATGAGTCAAGGGGTGAAATTTTTATGTTTGGGCATAGTCAGTGGTTGAAACTTTGGGATGGATCCATGTTTGCAGTTGATTGGACAATGATGTTGCCGTGGTTTATGCGGCCCATGATGTCATAATGGCGTTGGCCAAAGACACCACACTGCAAAAAATTATTGAAGTATTTTTGTCTTGTTTTCCAGTAAAAATATCTAAACATTCAACGTGATTTATTTACTTGACGAACAAACTGGCATAAGATTTGAAGTCTTGTTTTAAGAGAAATCTAATCATATTTAGTGAGACAAAGAGAAAACAAATGTATTTTGCTTACCCCATTGGCAGATTATTTTCCTTGATTTGAGTCTAAAGTGCACAATCTTAAAACTTCTTATCTTATCCCATTTTGCTTGACAAGTAAATAAATCACAGTTTAAGAATGTTTAGATAATTATACTGGAAAACAAGACAAAAATACTTGTCTCGAAAATATTTTTTTGCAGTGCAGTTCAGCCACACATATGCTGTGTTCCAGAATTAACTGACTAGTTTGTTGCCTGTGATACTGCCAGTCTATAACAGCATACAAATGTCATATCGTCTCCATGGTATAAACACAAACCATTTGTTTCAAAGATCTTTTTTCCCATTTAAAACTTGAAATGGGACATGTCCCTTAAAAATAGACTTATTCACAAAGACAGACAGAGAATTGATTAATTTGCTCCCAACTGCTGATGACCTTTGGAACGTAGAGACAGTACTGGAATCAATAATCAAGCAACTTGGTCGTTTGGTGCAGAATGAATATGTCTATTCATGGGTGGAATGTGGAAAATATGTTGCACAGTTGCTAAAAAAAAGAAGAAATCCTAATGAAATCTCCCAAAAAATATGGAGAATTTTTAGGGGGTGAACCCTGACAAACACGTCCGGCGTCAGAATTGTTATTTTATTTATTTATTTTTGTTTTCCGTAAACAAACAAGGCCTCCCAATTGTCATTACTGCATTGCAAAGAAAGGTGTTTAATTGTCACAAATATAATTTCACCATTAAAAAATTCTTAATGTTCCTAAAATAGGCTTTGTTTAATCTATGTTAATTTTAGGGGGCCTGGGTAGCTCAGCAAGTAAAGATGCTGACTATCACCCCTGGAGTCGCGAGTTCGAATCCAGGGTGTGCTGAGTTACTCCAGCCAGGTGTCCTAAGCCAAATTGTCCCGGTTGCTAGGGAGGGTAGAGTCACATGGGATAACCTCCTCGTGGTCACCATAATGTGGCTCTCGGTGGGGCGCATGGTGAGTTGTGTGTGGATGTCACGGAGCAAAGCGTGCAGCCTCCACATACGCTATGTCTCCGTGGTAACGCTCTCAACAAGCCACGTGATAAGATGCGTGGGTTGACGGTCTCAGACATGGAGGCAACTGAGATTCGTCCTCCGCCACCCGGATTGAGGTGAGTCACTACATTACCACTTAGTATAGGACCTAGAGGGCATTGGGAATTCCAAATTGGGGAGAAAAAGTGAGGAAAAACATCTATGCTAATTTCTATATTTTCTTTCTGTAGATTTTTAGGTGAACTATGACTGGGTCTTTGTTAATGTTTCTGAAAATATGTCTTTTATTCTTCTGCTCCACGGGAAAGCAAAGACATTAAAACTGACCTTAATTTTTTTCCGGTTACTTGCGCATAAATTATAACACTCTTGACAGAGATCGGTACTTGTATTATAGAATGTCAGTCTTGCTTAGACAAGAGGGTTTTGTTGAGGTGGTTGTGGCCATCTGTGTGCAGCAAAAGAGCTCTTTACAAGTCTTGAAAATGAGTGGAATGTGTCTTAATTATACTACAGCACGTGTCATTCACAAGGTCTCAAGATATATTATTAAGGAACCAATAATCTCTTATAACTGGTGGTGTGTTTATGAGCCAGACTCACATTATCATAAATCATAGTCTGTCAAGCTTTAGTCGATTTAAAATATTACATGTTTCCCTAAGCATTAGACATTGATCCATGTATTACGATCATTATTCTCTCAAAAATCCATCAGCAATCCATAAGTATAGGACACTCCTCCACTGGCCTTTAATTTTCTGCAATAAACATCATGCACACCTCAATAATCTGCACTTGACAGAGCCTTACTCACCAAAGTGACGTGATAAAAAATTGTCATTGTGAGAACCAGAAATTGCAATTTGTTACCAAAGCAGAGAGCAAAAAGATACAAACCTACAAGTTTTTATCTCAGCTGATATAAAGGTGTTTGGGTGATTGCCAGGACATTGCTGTGAGGTTGCTAAGGTTTTCTGAGGGCTTTTAGTGCATTGCTATACTATGTGGTTGCTAGGGTGATTAGGGTGCTATCTAGGTGGTTGCTTACAGGCCCAAGTCAAATGAATCTATCCCCATGTCTCTTTGATTTTCTGGTCTCTAGATTTGGCACGCTCCCTGTATTGATGTAGGTCTATGGATTTTTTTGTTGTTGCCTGTTTTATCTTCTAAAACCTGTCTGCTCACTTTAAAATATAATAGCTGCACTATTTGAGGTGTCTTTTTTTATCTTTTGCACAAATAGTGTTTGAGGAGTTTAGTACTTTGGGTTAGAGGTTCATTCAAATGGGATACATGGCCTGTGACATCCATTGTTTTGTTTTGTGTTTCTCCTTGTTGTATTATCATAATGGTGACCCTGGTCTGAAGTAGGGATGGGCATTCATCAATAATTTGGTATTCAAATATTTAAGCTCACAAAAAACAAGTTCTCAAGATTTCTATTATATAAATGAAGGTAATTAATGAGAAAGAGACATTGTAAAATAATTATTTTAGTCATCAAGGTTGCATCACCATTTAAAAAAAAAAAACAAGCTTCTAATTATATCCAAAACAAAAACAAAATATTTAAAAAGCAATGCGTGAAAATAAAAAAAGTCTAGAATGAAATAATTTAAGCTCATGCAAAGCGAAGAAAAATAAACCTCTAATAAAGTAGAGCGATGCAATTAACATACAGGGCAAATATAAAAAATCGATGTTTATATTGTATCTCATGTCATGTTTTTGCTGAGAAAAACAAGTATATCCACATGCTCAGTAAACTAAACTCATTTATACACACCAGTTTAATTGATGGAATGTCCCTTACCTCAGCTAGCAAAGTGTTTCTCGGATGCCATGTTTGTTGTTTACAGAAGCGTTGCGGGGATTACGTTGTTACGGGGGACGCTACTTTTTGTTGAGCTGTACATTTACTGGAGTAAAGAGTACACCGCTTATATGGTACATTTAAACAGGAACCCGGCTTTCTCGCAGTAAGCCGCATCACATTAGCCTCCTTTTTGGTGTCCATCTAAACCTACTGACAAAATGGTTTGCTCATCAAATGTTATCAACTTGTGGCTACCCAGTGCATCCTGTTATAACTGCCAGTTTTAGTTTGTGTGTTCAGGATTTAACATGCATCTCACTGTATATATGGCCGGCAAAGCAAAACTTTGCGAAGTTCGAATAGTATTTTTACTTTTTGAATAATTATTGCAGAACTCGACTATTTGTGCACATCCCTATTCTTATGGTGGACTGTCATTTGCTTCTTCACCCTCTGGAAGCCTGTTTAAAAGCTTTCTCTCGTCTACCGTTACCTGGTATGACAGGCCAGGCAGAAGCCACTGGAAAGTTAGTGGCCCAGTCATGCATGTATATTCAAGCAATGTGCTCTGGACATGAAGGATGGGAATATCACACGTAGATCACACGTAAATATGAATGGTGATGACACAGCAAAAAGGTCACACTCACAAAGCATGTTAAACAAGTTTTTTTTTGGAATGCCCAATTCCCAGTGTGCTATAAGTCCTCATGGTGGTGTAGTGACTCGCCTCAATCCGGGTGGCGGAGGATGAATCTCAGTTGCCTCCTGAACTGACTAGTGCATACATTTGAGCCATCAAAGTAATTAAGCAAAAGTGGTTACCTGTGTTGAACTTGGTCCTCAGATGCTGACTGGGAGTGAGAGATGCTTTGCTAAAGCAATGGTGCAAAAAACATTGCTATAGATCTTTCATGTTATTATGAGAAGTGTAAATATATTTTTGGTTCATTATGTAATTGTGGGGGGCCGCAACTTTTGCTTCAACTTTTGAAGAAAGTTAATATAGATCTTTGTGTTCCACTGATAAAAAATAATATTAAATAATGTTTGGAATGACATGTTGAGAAAATAGTGACAACATTTCGATTTTTGGTTGAACTATTCCTTTAGGAGTCTTTGTCGTTTGTCTCAAAGTTGCCTTGTCATATTCTTATTGGCTTTGCTGCATCTGTCATTACCTAGAGTTAAAAATCACGTCTGTGCAGATGTTACTGTAGCTAATGAATGGCTGTCCTGTTTCACAGAGGTTAATGTTCAGTTCCCGTAGTAGAGCGTGCACTGTGTCAATCTTTGGATATGCTGACCCCGTTGCACAGTTTGCTCTGAAGTCAAAGTGAAAATAGTAACAATTAGTCGTGATGCAGGGACAGATGTGACCGGTTTGCTGAGGGTTTTGGGCACATTGATTTTATGTTTGACATGTGACATTAGTGTCGACTGACATGTTAACTTATGGTCTTTCACCTTTCCCCTTGGTGATCTGCATAGTGTCAGCTCTGACCTTAGAGGTCGGACGTTTCTCACACGCCCGCACTGAGCTCAGCGGACTCCTGTGAGTTTACATCCATCCAGTTGTGGTTGACTGATATGTGTTGTTTAATGGTTAAATGCCCATATAGAAATAATACAATGAAATAGCTGAATTTTACACTTGTTATACAATTATTTATATTACAACATGTTTACGATATTTTACAATATATTAGGCAGAATAACCACTTCTCAATACAGTTCAATACAAAAGTTAGAGTTAGATTACCACAAAAAATTATTCAACCTGTCCCTCCATTTCTTTAAAGCAGGTTACAGTGACGCACTTACAATGGACGTTAATGGGGCCAGTTTTTGGAGAGTTTAAAGGCAGAAATTTGAATCTTATAATTTTATTAAAGCACTAACATATTATTTGAGCTGTAAAGTTGTTTAAATTGTCGATTTATAGTTGTTTTAGGCTTTACAGTGTGGTTGTCATGGAACTTGGATGTAACTTTAAACAAAAAGGTAAGTGATTTTATTGGATTTAAATAATCCTATGCTTTTAAAAACCATGAGTATTTAACATTTACAGATCGGCCACATTCACTTCCACAGCAAGTGACTTCCTGTAAACCATATTTTGCTTTTTTAAAGAAAAGATGTGACAAGTTGAAATGAATATTTGTGGTAATCTACATTATGCTTCAAATGCTGTCAACTGAGTTTAACTTTGAACCCAGAATATTCCTTAAATCGGTTATCAGCCAATTTGTGAATCCCAAAACAGGGCAAAATATCATCTGATTTATCAGTCTGACCAATGTATTAATCCATCACTTCTCAAAAATGACAGATGCCTATTTTTTAAAATGGCCAAATTTTGATTAATCACTATCACTACTCAAAATTGCTTATGCTATTCATTTCAAAATGGCCAAATATTAGCCAATTTCTTGGCCTGGCCGATATACCAGTCTATCACTATTCACTGCTCAAAATTATAGATGCAGATAATTGGAAAATTGGCCAATATCAGCTAATTAATCTGCCTGGCCAATATATTGGTTTATCACAACTCCAATTTACCAATGCTTATGATTTTGAAATAGGCATATATCAGCCAATTAATCAGCCTGGCAGATGTATTGGTCTATCTCTACTCAAAATTAATGTTGCCAATAGTTATTAATGCATTTGGATACTTTGTGTTTTTAAGGTAAAATGTGACTTTATGACAATTTTACTGCAGGAGTCGCAGCACCAGTCTACGTCAGATATCTGTCACCTCTGAGCCTCAACGTACGTTCTTTCTCAAGCTTGAATGGGCTGAAGATCTCGGATCTGGCTTTGTCATCCTTCTGTCTGATGTTGTTTCTGCATGGAGCGGTGAAGGTAAGAAGTAAACCGTCAATCTGCCAATAGAATTGCCTTTTGTCTAAAACTGCAGGCCTGTTTAATTGGTTGTGCTGTACAATTAGTTTCAGAGGAGGATGTGTCCCGGGAAGCCCAGGAGATAGAGATGGAAAGGGACCGGTATGTTCGTTACCTGCACCTGGCTCTGACTGGAGAGGGACCGGTAGCGGAGGGGGAGTACATCTTTCACCTGGCACCTGAGAGACCCGGCAGCCCCCTGCTGCAGCTGTCTTATGAGAAGGTGCAGAGCGACATCTCGGTGAGTGGCATGCCTGAGATCGGTACGCTGCACATTGTGATGTAATAGTCTTGTTGACTGACACGCACCAGCATGTTATGCAGCCAGAATTCAAAATGAACGCTTACCAAGCACCAAATGAAAGTAAATAAAACAGTGTTATGTGCCAAAAAGCTGGTAACTTTATAAGGAACTGCAACATTGCATGTTTAAAGTCAAGCTGTAAAAACAATAGTCTGATGCTTGATGTACTTGGTGTGATTCAAATCAAAGACACAAAGCAACTCTAAAGAAAACTCACACATCATGTTCCAGCATTTAACTAAGTGAAAATATACAGTACAGTCGTAACTTTATTTAGCATGCCTAAAATGCTAAACAACCATAGTATGCCAATTCCACTTATTATAAGCGACTTTGGGCTTGTTTTTTCTGAAAGTCGCTTGCAAATATGAGCAGTCGCGTATGGGCTTGCTGTGGCTTAACACTTACCACAATAAAGTTTGACCCACCACTAAATAGCAGCTGCCAAATATCCCCACCTACTTTTCTATCCGCACTCTACATCAGGCATGTCAATCATACGGCTATTAGAAGAGTTCAAACCTTGTCCAAACCAACACTTCGTGGTCTTGCGCAAACTTGCATATTCGCACTTTAGTCCGACCAAGATAACCCATCCTCATCTGGCGTTGCATCAAGAAGATATGATATGCCAAAATTATTTTTCTATGGTATGTGTAATATGAGATAGATTAAGTGACCTTATATTTTCAAAATGACAGTAAGGCAGTGTTTAAAGCTGTAAAGATAATTATTAAATTGCAAGGTTATAGATTAAGAGTCTTTGCAGTACATCCAAAAATTAATGGAGGGATGCAGGCCGGAATCAGTGAAGTCTTTTGGGCTATTCTGTTGGGCTATATAGCAATATATATTCCTTCCTTCGTTGCATTCCTTCCTTCTTTCCTTTTTAATTCCTTACTTCCTTCTTTACTTTCCTTGCTTCCTTTACATTCCTTCAATCCTTTATTCCTTCCATCTTTCCTTTCTTCCTTCTTTAAATTCCTTGCTTCCTTCTTTATATTCCTTCCTTCATTCCTTTCAATTCCTTCCTACCTTTTCTTCTATCCAATCTCTCAACCATTGCTCCTGTTCCTCTGTGGGAAAACATCTGTTTCATTGATGAGAGAAGGGCTATGCCATCTCTGCTTGCTTGAGGTTGTACTGGTACCGTGATTGGCCAAAATCACACTCAACGGTTAACCATTCCCAGAGAACTACTGCTCTTTGTGTCAAGCTTTAAAGGAGGTTTCCCCTGTTTGATGTCTTGCCAAGCTAGAGGGTGCCGAGGAAATCCAGTATGTGGGAAGTTTTCATTAAACGTTAAATTTAAGGCTTCTGATCCCTTTTTTTACCTCTCTTTTTTTTTTCTCGACTGTATTACACTGCCAATCAGTTGTGGCACACCTACTCATTCTTTATCATTACTATTTTCCTCATTTTATAATAACAGTAAAGTCATCATAACTATGAAATTACTCAAATGCAAGTATTATGCAGTGAGCAACATTTGTCTTATTTGAGCTTCTTCAAAATAGCCACCCATTAGATTCCACCACTGCAAAATGGTCGCTCCTCAATGAGGCTCAAATCAGCTCCAACTTATCTATTTAATTTTTTATTGTAAAGAAATCTATACGTATGCACAATTTAAATTAGTTAAGAAATGAATGAAGCATTATGCAAAAGTCTTTTGGTCAAAAGGTTTTTAAGGTACTTTTGACTCATACTGGATAGTTTGCAATGTTCAATTCAGCCATCATTATTTCCATCATATTTTGCTCCTTTCCTTACTGTTGTAGCAAAAATGTACTGTTTGTTGTGTAATTGCTCAGCAAAATGTATGTAGCCTGGAGAAAGATGGCTCTGACATAATGTTTGCTTTGAATAGAACAGGACTTTGCAGGCCTCAGTGGACAGTAAATCACAACAAGAGAGGATTCCTTCACTTTTGCTGTCTCATTTTGAATTCTACTCCCACTTTAAATAGCAGCCATTACTGTGAGGGGTCATTGTTACTTTTTTTGACATGAGGTGTTGTTGATTAGTAGTGGAAGAATGAGACAAATGAACAGTCCAAGACAGCAAGCTTTGATACTTTGATCATTGGTACATGATCATTTGTACTGACTTTTTTTAATAGCATGATATATCTGATACTTTACGTCTCTCTATATATGATCAGGTTATAGTCATATGAGTCTGATATGAACTTGTGGTGTTATACCATCCTTAACAGCACCTCTTAACCATGATAAAATAAAAAAATCCCAAGTAATATAATTCATTAGCCTAACTGTTGGATGTTTATAGTTAGAGCACCTTATTATATTATAAAGAATTTAGTTGATGTGCGGTCACGGGTGTGCAAATCGTATATAGTTTAAAATTTCCTCAAGTTGCTCATTGGGAGGACTATGAACTAGTTTTTGCATTTAAAAACTGCATCATTAATGTTTTTGCTGTCACAGCAGAGGTGACTAAAATGAAATGGCAAGTGTCTGTTTTAGAAAAAGGAAAACTGACACTTCCCAGGGTGGAAAGTTCTACTTAATACACAAATTTGCACACAAAATTCTCCATGAGAGTTTAGCCAGTGATGCTTTGTGGTTATCCAGTCAATGCTCTTTTATATGAAAGAAATATTAATTTGTAGTACCTCCAGTAAAGATTACCATATTAGGTAATCAGTACATTAGTGAAAAAGTTGAACATATTATATATAGTCAATAATGTTGTGTGTTATGTGCTTTCAAAAAATTGTCCTTTTCAAAGGAGAAGTTTATCAGAATGTTCATGCTGCTTCTATACAATGAAAGTGGATGGGGACCAAGGGCTCCAAAAAGTACAAAATGCACCACAAAAGCATCATAAAAGTTGTTTGTATGACTTATTCACAATATTTTAAGTCTCCTGATGTTATATGATAGCTTTTTGTGAGCAAACTGACTGAAAATTTACTTGCATTCACTAGAAATCTTGCTTGATAGCTGTGGTCACCATTCACTTTCATTTAATGAAAAGAGCAGCTTGGGCATTCTGCCATATATAACGTCTTGTGTTTTCAAAGCAAGACAAAAATTCATATGGATTTGGATCTACATGAGGGTGAGTAAACAATGGCAAAATATTCCATTTTATGTGAACTATCCCTTTAAGTACATTGAAATGAATGAGACTAACCATTATAAAGGTAAAAATATAACATCTATTGGAAGAAGGAAAGCTTTTATATGGGTCAGTTGAGTTGAATTGTCCCCTCTTTGACATTAGACTTTGTTTTAGGGCTTTCGTGTTCCCACAAACATGTCTGAGCTCTCATGCTGTGGTTTATCCATTATTATGCTCTTGAGTAAAGCTGTTCTGGACATTTGACGGTTTCGCCGCTTGTTTTCCTGGCTACATTTACACTTTACAAATCTGGACCAGCACTCTAAATTATTCTTACGTAATCCATTGTTAGGATTCAGTAAAGATGTCTGCTAATAAATTAAGTGCTAGACATAAATGCTCTGTTAGATATTACATAAATCAATAGGGCTGTAATGTTGCTTTAATGTCATAAATTAAAAACAAATATTTCATTTTTTTTTTATTGCAATTGTGGGTGAATCTCATGAAAACTGTCAAGAAATGTGCATGATATGGGCTACTTCATCCTAAAAGTAAATGATAATTTTTTTTTAATGATTTTTGAAAGATTCTTATTAAAGTTTTTTATGCATTAAACACATTTTACCATCATAACTGTAATGCAATAAGTAAATAATGAATGTACTGAATTACATTTTTGTTGATTTTAACCCTCAAAAGGGCAAACATAATATTTATATAGAAAATGATTTAGGGCCTACATAATACATTTACATATTTTTTTTCTAAAAATTGCTTTTATTTAACATTTTATATCATGTAAAAATATTGAAAATATAACATTTAAAATATAAGAGTGTTTGCCTCTAGGTCAGCTGCCTTTTCAAAAAATGCTGCCTTTTCACTTTTAGATAAAGATTGTGAGTTGATGCCAGACTTTATATACAAAGTCGCATCTGACTTTTCTATATTTTTCACAAAAATTTGATCGGCTCACTCATTCCTCCTCTCTCCAGCTTTTTAATGTTTGTATCCCCCAGAATACCTTTTTTAGGTTCATAAAAATCCCCATTGCGTCCATTCATGATTTATAGTAATAAGAGTATAAGTTATACACATTCATGTTATTAGCATTCAGGAGGAAAATGGGCTTACTTGTCATAAAACAAAAAAGAAATGCAAAATTATGTTTGCATAAAGAAAATGAAGCTGTGGCACTATTTTCACAATTTAAAATAATAATTATCATTACCACAATGCAGAAATATTATTCTCTTTACTGTAATACAAAAAACAAAATCTTTAGTTTGTTGTTTTCTGAACAGTTCCTGTGGTGGTGGTGATACACAGCTGCAGGGTTCTTCAGTGTAACAGCTGCAAGAAGACACTTAAAGAGTCAAGTGTAAATGGTCAGGTTGAGCTTTGCAAAAGCAGGTGTTTGGCCTGCCAGGACAGCTCTGCCACAAAGCGTTTGAAGACAGCACTTTTATTACAGTAACCCTTCTAAAGATTTAAGGACACCCTGACGTCTGTTTCCAAAACCACGTATTACTCCTCACCGATGTCCCATGCAGGTGGACCGTCAATGCCGAAGCAGGAAAAGACACTTTAGAAGAAGCATTTGTGGTTTCTTGAATAGTTGAGGTTGCATGACCTGTTGACAGTGGTATTTCTGCAATGTTGAATGATACGGCGTATTAGACAGATTCTTGAATTGTTAATGGTTGTCAAATTTAAGGTTAATAGTATAATAAATGCCATTAAATGGGATGTATCATGTTTACACCATCACTTATTCCGTATTTACCAGTTTGGCATTTACATATACAATTCTTAAAGGTATAGTAGCAAAGAAACTTGCAGAAAATAGTCATGTATACTACAGGGCAGCTGTGGCTCAGGTGGTAGAGCAGGTTGTCCACTGATCGCAGGGTTGGTGGGTCGATTCCTGGCCAACATGACTAGACATGCCGAAGTGTCCTTGGGCAAGACACTGAACCCCAAGTTGCTCCCAATGGCAGGCTAGCGCCTTGCATGGCAGCTCTGCCACCATTGGTGTGTGAATGGGTGAATGAGATGCATTGTAAAGCACTTTGAATACCGCTAAGGTTAAAAAGGCTCTATATAAGTGCAGACCATTTACCATTTTTACATTACAGCTGTTTCTAGAGCAAGAAACCAAGAGTTATAGTACTCTATTGGGGTTGGGTAAAAAAATCTATTTTCTGATGCATCGCTATCTTCATTTGAACAATATCGATTCTTAAATCCCGAGATCGATATTTTACTCTATGAAGCAACCCTCTATCACAGCCATATGCACTAAAAATATATGTGTTTCGCCACTGGCTGGTAACTGTTCAGTTTTCACTCACCAGTGACTGAGTAGAGTGTAGTATAGTGGCGAAGAAGTTCTGCACTGAGATTCTTTCACTGTGCGTTGAGAGTAAAAGTTGTGTCCAAAGATGTGATCCATCCATGCATACCACCTCTGTTTTTAACAGACGTGCTACATTTCTCTGAAGGGTGACATGCAAGCTTCCAAACCAATGTTAAGATAAAGTTACTGTTGCAGTTTATGGCACAAAACTGTATTTTCTAACTGTATTTGCGGTTTATATACTTTGCCTTATGATGTCTATTTCAATATCTCTCATGTTCTTTACTGTCAGTTGTTGATCATAAACAAAAACAGACACATTAATATCAATCACATGCTGTATATAGCACAGAACCGGCAAAGAAACAGTGCGGCAACTTTGTCGTCTATGGCTTGTCATTGCTAAAACTGTTTGAAAGATTCTTATTAAAGGGATAGTTCACCCAAAAATGAAAATTTGCTTATAATTTACACACCCTAAGGCCATCCAAGATGTGTCTGAGTTTCTTTCTTCATCAAAACAGAATTTAAGATTTTTAAGATTTCATTTCAGTCGTCCTCCTTTATACAATTCAAGTGAATGTACTCCATTTTTTGACAGTCCAAAATGCATATTTAGGGAGCATCAAAATAAACCACATGACTCCAGTCGACCAATAAAGTTCTTCTGAACCCAAACGATTGATTAATTTTAGAAACCAAAAAATACTTTTATACTTTTTAACTACAAATGTTTTCTTTCGTACATCTCTTTTGACGCACGCTCATGAGAGGGATGATGTAAGCTTGTTGGTAAAGTCAAGTGTCGCGTGGAGGAGGCAGGATGCGTGTCATTGTTTACAAGAGGAGGAGTGCTGTACAAAAGTTTAATTGTCTTTGCTGTAGATTTGTATTTGTATAAGTGGTGTGTTTTGGTGTGTGTATCCTGGAAGCTTCAACCTTCAGAAACCTCAAAGAAAATGCAAGCCAGTAAAAATATTAACTTTTAATCGATTGCCTATACATGATACATTCACTTGCATTGTTTAAAGGAGGATGCCTAAAATGAATTCTGTTTTGGTGAAGATTGAAACTCAGATACATCTTGGATGGCCTTAGGGTGAGTAAATTATAAGCAAATTTTCATTTTTGGTTTTCATGCAGTTTTTATGCATTAAGCACATTATCGTCATAACTGTAATGCAATAAGTAAATCAATCAGTGTACTGAATTACATTTTTGTTGATTTTAACCCTAAAGATGGCAAATATACTATAGAAAATTAATTCATTGCTATTTTTAAACACATTAGGGCCCACATAATACATTTCCATATTTTATTTAAAATGTTATAGCTTGTAATAATATTGAAAATATAACATTTAAAAGATAGGAGCGTTTGCCTTGAGGTCAGCTGCCTTCTCATAAAATGCTGCCTTATTACTTTTAGATAAAAATTGGTCTGGTCTGAAGCAGGGTCAGAAATAAACAAGGTCTCAGTGTAAAAATTACCCTGAAATTGAAAATGTAGGGGCAAGATAAAGTGCCACTTCTGATTTCTATTTCTTATTTGTAACATCAGATATATTTATTTTTCTGTGCTAGACGTTGCATATACGTATCACAAGAAATTATTTGATATTAATTTAAATGTATAGGTATCCGCTTATCTGATTATTCAGGATGAACATGTATTTTAAGAAATTAATTAATTTGACGTAACATTATAACGTCATATTTTCATATTTTGTATGGTTGGGGAAAAATGTGCCCTAACAATTCCTGCATAGTGGTGAAAAAAGCCCCTATAACAACTCCAGGGTGTTAACAACAGGGTGTTATTAGTGCTTTTAAAGATTGTGCCGTGATAGGATGCACAGCCGCAAGCTGGCATGAGGTAAGATTGGTCAGGAAATAAGGATCTGATTGGTACAACTGAACAACCCATACTTTCAAAACTGAAAAAATATTTGTTTTCTTTATTTAGTTAATTAGTGCCAAATAAAAAAATAAGATGATCCAATATTTTCAAATAATCCCCCAAAAAAAACTCTTTTTTTATTCGGCACCAGTTTTCCGTACATATGCAATTTATGCACTATTTATATAGCCTTAGATAGATAATTAGATAGATAGATAGATATTATACATTATTTACTTACTTTACTGTCTATATTTTATACAGTATATAAACACACTCGATGCCCCAAAACAGATTTGTAAATGCTGTAATTGCTATCAGACTGCAGGACTTTAAGGAGAAACGCTGTTGTTCCTTTTCTTCCTTCCGCTGTTAATTGCTTGGCACTTTTCATGTGTTGCCGCTCAAGCAAGTCATCTTGTGGGACATGTGGAAGCATTCCTGGCCGTGTGTGGAAGATCACAGCTGTAAACTAGCTTGACACTGATGCTACAGAAAACCAAACACCTACTAAACATGTGGAAATGTTTTAGCCGAGTCGTCATGACTGAAAATGTTCTCTTTCCAGTTTCGAAGAATGATACTTCGAAACAACATTTAAAAAGTGTACTTATGGAATAGGGATGGGCAGTGTTGTTGCGTTCATGTCCTGTTGGAATTACTGTTATTACGAGATGAGAATTCAGAGATTCTTCTCTGAGCTGTTCATGTGCTCGTAAATGATTTGTTTCAATGGCAATGCTCATAAAGCCAAAATAGATCCTCCAGTGGCTTTGTTATTGATTACAACTAAATATTTAACCATTACATGAATGAATGAATGAATGAATTCACTACATTAATATTAATTGATAATTAACAAGTGGGCGCTTTCAAAGAATTTTGGAGTGCAGTGAAGACACAAAAGGAATCTCTTAATTACGGTCATTTCAACGTGACATGAATAAGACACCACAACACCAAAATCTTAATTTTATGCCACAGTATCGTTATACATCATGATATGGTTATTTTTACTTCGGTTGAAAAGGTTTATATTTTATTATGAAACAAATTGTTCTGACTGCTTATTGTGATTGCACGAGTCGGGCTCAAATTAGATTACAAAGGTGCACATGTGATTACGCATCATATTATTGCACCAAATTGCTACTTTGCTTGGCAGCCTCAAACAACATGGATTACTGTATAATACTTGGAGAATGAATTGCTTACTCTGTTAATCCTTATTAATGTAAGTAACTGTTTATTGAAAATTGTTTTTATTATATTGCTGAAATTACCTCTTTTGAAATGCATGTTACTACGATTGACCCCAAAAGTGTCCTACAAAGTTGTCTTTAATTAAAATGATAGTTTAGCCGAAAGGTGAGAGATAATATTGTAATACTTACATTATTTTTTGTGGTTCGACACTACAATTTCTCTGAAACTTTGGGAGGTCTGCGCTGCTCTGTGTGTGGTTTATTGAATTTGTGGCACCTAGAAAATGACTTTTCCCACTGGGACAAATAGAGATTGGTTCCCAGCATCCTCACGGGGATATAATGCCATCTGCTCTGGGTTCTGCTCACCAGTTGAATGATTGCAGAGATGAAACTGTCTAATAATTTCCAGACCAGCCAGCCATGTAAAGAAACAATGCACACTCTGTCAAGAGGTCATTCTTAGTAACTCAATGAGGGAATGTTACGTTTCTTTCTCTCCTCTGGATTTAGGTCATGTTAAGTCTGTTGTCACATCCGTCATCAAATCTGTAATCTTTAATCAAAGGGGCCATTACATTTATTCTTCTTTTGTAACATTTTCCCCCACTTGAAGTCCACTTACAATGTTTTTGCACCAAGAACAATTTGACCCTTAGAATTAAATCGGACATGTTTGCTACTGTACTTTTACGATTATATGTTGATGACCCCTCTTATGATTGGACAACATTATCACATTAACTACTAAACTGTGTTTGGTGCAATTACTGTAACTAAAATAACAACACTCCTAACTTTACAACTTTTTTAGTACAGAGAGGGTAGCTCAGCTGTATTCAAAATTGCTACTTTTAGCGGTGTCAAACATGAGGCCGTTCAAGCCAAATGCGTTTTTGCATCCATCTGTGCAGTTTTTCAATGAAAACATGCACTAGATGAACATTCGTCCTTGATCAGTGCGCCATGTCTAGCTATTTTTTCGCCATCTCGTGCATGAACCTTGGGGTTTTTTTGATGAAGTGTCAGGTTCAAAAGAATGTCAACTTTAAAAAACTAATTTTGAGACAAAAGTGTTCTGTTAGTTGCACTGTGTGTAGTTTTTTTTAAGCACAGAATCTCTAGAGGTGTTAATGGCCTTTAATGTGTATCGAAGTCTAATTAGTGAATCGATTCATTTGGATGGTTCATTTAAATGAAAAATAAAGTTTAATTTAACCTTGCACAAAGCTGTTGCCGGAAAACATTGTGTTGCTTTTTTTTGTGGCCAAATAAGTATTTAGAAAAGGTGCATTATGTAAAAATCTTCATGTAATATTCACCAATGTGTGAACGGCTTGTAACGATATTAGCACTTCCTAGGTTGCCTATTAAAGCCTGTAGACTGATTTTCATGTGAAGGGAGCGGGTCGCTTTTGCTGGGAAAATCCAAAGGATGTGACGTTTATGTGCGCTCCCGTGAGCCTAGCCTCAGTGCTTCTCTTCCGCTATTCAACAGCGACAACAAACTGCAGCACTAGGTAACATTATCATAGAGATGGAATCCAGCAAACGTCCGGCTCCCAGCACAACACCGACTAATACCCAAACTCCAAGTAAGCCCAAAAAATTGAAATTAATAAATACATTTATCTACTGAATCTCATCTGGCTAAGCGGGAACGTGATTGAGCATAAACAGGAGTGAACATCGGCAGGGCATTTGATTGCTGGAGGGACATTCGTTCGGTTTCGGGGATCAAAACCGACCCTGAATTGGCGTTCTTCTTACTGGACAGGTAAGCTTACATAATTACAAAGCATGTGAAATATAGTGCCATAAGGTTTGATCTGTGAAATTTTTGCTAACTTGATAAAACAATGTTAATCTGTAATTATTCAGCAAGGTAAACTACAGTAACAAATGAAATTAATGCTAGACAGTGTTCAAGTTAATGCAAAAAGACCCATTCATTAGAGTAACGGAACTTGGTTATACAGAAAATATATACATTCTATTGTTTTAAAACAATAGCACATTGATATATCAAAATGACTGTCAATACTGAATTATGTTAACATATTTATAATGTACAGTCTATTTTATAAACAGCTACTGTCATCATCCACCAAATTTAGCTAACAGCTGTTGAACGCTGACATGCGTTAGCTTAAATTGATTACTTCAAACTACAGTCTTGCATAGTCCGACCTATATCCACACTTTGTTTTAGCCCTGTTCCAGCACTGGAAAGTCAAACATAATATGCAGTCTCAAAGTTTCTAGTAAAACAATCATAACTGAGTCATTTGAATTATGCTGCCTCATCTGTCAGCATGATGCCGGTGAATCACGTCTCTTTGTACGTTACGTCATTGTTTTGGCCGATGCTCGTGTCCCTATGGAGTGTGTGCAGGAGCACGAGCAACAGGCAACTGGCTGTAGTTCACTTAACGCCAACAGGTGTCATTAATAACAAGGGTTTCTGAATCTTACAGTATGTAACCTTTAATATGATACATAATGTATACAATATATTAAGTAAATAGTACTGTTTATTACTGCAATCTTAATTTAGTTAGGTTTTAGGTTTATTAATTGTGTTCAGTGTAATAATATGACCTTACATCCTATTTCAATTTCTTATTGCTGTGCCAGATAAATTCTGTTTTTGAGTTTGAGGAAAAAATTATTTTATATTTTACAAGGCTATTACTCAAATGTGATTAGATAAATTAGGTTATAGTTATTATCTTATAGTGTAGAGAGTGGTGGTGGTATAGTGGTCTAAAGCACATAACTGGTAAACTGGTAATCAGAAGGTCGCTGGTTCGATCCCCACTGCCACCACCATTGTGTCCTTGAGCAAGGCACTTAACTCCAGGTTGCTCCGGGGGGATTGTCCCTGTAATAAAGGCTCTGTAAGTCGCTTTGGATAAAAGCGTCTGCCAAATGCATAAATGTAAATGTAAATGTAGTGTAGCTTACTACTTTTTCAAAAGGGTATCTTGACTCTACTCCCAACTATTTTGAAGTAGAAATAGTTTGTAACTTGGAAAACTACAGTTAAAAAGTATAGTTTCCCCTACTGTGCTAACAGCATGCACGATCAGTTGTTGAATATTAAATTGGCATAAATGTGCTCATCATTCTCCTCATATTAGGATTTTCCTTACAGTATTGGTTGCTTGCCTACTTAAGTGTTCATTTATAAAAATATAATTTACCTCAAAATACAGCTCAAATAAAGATGTTTTGTGACTCAGAGGACATTAAACTACAACTATTATAAGCATAAGGGCCCTAGTTTTAGTCATATGACTTTTTTTTCAGATTAGTCACAGCAGCATGTGTCATACACTTTGGCTTTTCAATGTGAGATGAGTCAACTCCGTCCAGGTTTGTTTCTTGGAAGCTATAGAAACTCTGGCTAGAAAAGTTTCCATGTTTAAGTTACCACTTTGAAATGAGTTGATGTTTGCACATTTGTTTTGTATAGAACGTAGAATTGGGGTGGAATAATGTAGTGGTTCATTCAAAATGAATATTCTGTCATCATTTATTCACCTGTATGTCCTTCTTTCATGGAGCACAAAATAAGATTCCACAGTTTTCACGCTGCTTGTTTTTTTTTGTACAACAAAAGCATATAGTGACAAGAGATACTCCAAAATGACAAAAAAGCTCCATAAAAATATAGTCAAGATGACTTGTGCACTATAATCCTTGTCTTCTAAAGCCATATGAAAGCATTGTTTGAGAAACAGACTGAAATGTACGTCTTATTCTCTTCCAATCTTGCCCTGGAATGACTATACATTTAAGAGTCATTCCACAACAGGGTCGTAAATATTTACTTAATTGCTTTCTCACACATTGTCTTTTGCTAGAAATGGTAAAGGACCTGTTGTAGAACAACAGAGTTAGATTGAACAGCAGTCTCCGTTATGGCAGAAGCTTCATTGTATTCTCAGCTATGTGTGAGGTCCGTTAACTTCAGAGCGGTTCTTTTAAAATAGTCAGTCTTATCACTGACTTGCAAACACAACAGACAAGAGTTCCCTTCCTTTGTGTGTCCAGTCAGAGGTCATCTATTTAAGGATTTGAGACTTGGTGTCGTTTATTGGCTCTGATCACAGTTGTTGGCGTGCCTTATCAGTGTAAGAGTCTCAACTGAGTGTTTGTCAAGGTGTTAGACAGAGTTTGGTAGTAAAACCTTGAATGTGTTAGCATTGTGTCTGTCAGGATGCTAATGCAAACAGAGCGCAACAGTGGCTGCTCGTTTTTTTTTAATAGTTTTTTGCAACATTGGTTCCGGAAGTCATTTTTGCCTTTAATGTTCTCTATAAGAATTTAAAAAATGAAACATTTGATTTTAAGCAATGTCATGGAAATTCTAAATACTGATCCAAGTAAACCTGACTCACTAAATTACCTGACTAACCTACTGGTCTCCTAGTTTCCCAGTCTGCTGGTACCTTTTTCTTCAGCACATTTCAACTCTACCGAGTCCACTGAGAGCGTCCTGCCCACAGACAATACTTGTATTTTTTCACTACACGCTAGCAATTTCACCATAATATCTATCTCATATCTAGACTCATGTTGAAGTATAATAACTCTACCCAAACAAATGTATCATTGTTTTTATCTAAGCAAGCAAAGATCAAATAGAAAAATTGCATTTACATTAAGGCACTTAAATGAATAGTTCACCCATAAAGGATAATTCTCTTATCATTTTCTCACACTCATGCCATCTCTGATGTGTATGACTTTCTTCTCCAGAACCCAAACTTAGATTTTAAGAAAAATATCTCAGCTCTGTAGGTCCATACAATGCAAGTGAATTGGTCCAAAATTGTTAAACTCCAAGAGCATATAAAGGCAGCTTAAAAGTAATCCATTTGACTCCAGTGGTCAAATCCATCTCTTCAGAGGTGATATGATAAGTGTGGTTGAAAACATATTTCTATAAATCAATAATTAAGTTTTTTTTTACTATAAATCTCAACTTTCACTTTTTGGCGATTTGTATTCTTCCTGCATATCGCCACCTACGATAGAGAAGAATTTATAATAAAAAGATGATTTTAGTTTGATTTTTCTTCTTCTTCTTCTTCTTCTTCTTCTTCTTCTTCGTCTTCTTCTTCGTCTTCGTCTTCTTCTTCTTCTTCTTCATCATCGCCCAAGCACTGAAAGTGTGAAGTTTCTTAACGTGCAAAGTTCAAGTCAAGATTCGTTTTTGGGGTAATCAACATTGTGCCACAAATGCTGTCGATTGTGTTGAACCTGGAACATTCCTTAAAAGTTAAAATCACATTGACTTGTGACCTACAAAATCCTATAAAGTATCAAGGTGTAACAATTATGGAGATTATGGTTGGTCTGTCTTCAAAGATCTAAATGTTTTCGCTAGAAGTAAATTGCTCTGTGATCCTGACAGTTGTGCTCGATAACTGATGGGCAGGCGTCTCCTCCAGGTGTTGACTCACAGAAGGTCTTTCTATTATTTATCTGTCTTTCTTTGTGTCTCTCTCTATCTTTCAGTTCAGGCTCGGTGTGGTGGAGCTGCAGGCTGTACCGGAGCCCACTGAAGTCATAAGGGAGCTTATTAGTCATGGCTTGGAGCTGAGCACACGTCTACAGGCCAAAAATCAGCACCTGCTTGAGGAGAACCAGAAACTGAGGAGTGAGCAGGAGCACATCACAACTGAGTACGTCCTCACAAAATCAAAGCTTTATTTATCATTCAGTGCTCGTAGCACTGCGAAGATGATGTCAACAAGGAAGTAAATTCATCAAAGTTGGTTCTGTTTTAGGATTCTGTTATGTTTTAAAGGGATTTTCCTTACTCTTTTGAAATGATTTTACTGTAATACTGTAAATGATAATGGAAAGGAAGAGGCGAGAACCGGCTTGACAATATAAATGCTATTTTAATGTAGAACTAAACAAAAAGACAAACACACAAAGGTGTCGGACAGCTGCCCCGTAAATGTATCTCTCTCTCTCTGCAGCCTCCAGTCGGCCTTTATCCCTCTGAGGCTTGATTAGCCTGATTAGGGGCCGGGTGTGTAACATCACGACCCGGCCCCGCTCTCCGCCCTGTCACAAATACATAGACATACACTAGGCAAAGCTCCCTAAACCATTTATAGAAACTGAGCTCCAAAAATTATAAGTTCTGTCATCATTTACTCACCTTCATGTCATTTCGATCCCTCAGTGGAACTAAAAAGGAAATCTCAAATCTCAAGGATTACTCTCTCCTCATGATTCATCGTGATTTAAAATGAAAATATATGGCCTCATCTTTGCATGGTTGCTAGGGAACTCCAGAGACACAAGATGTTTTTTTCTTTAGTTTGTTTGCTGTGATAGTCAATGCCATGTTAAAGAGGGAACCATATATATGTGAACACAGCTGAGCGTTTTTCACAGTTAATTTGGCTGATTTAGGGCACAAGACCCATACTGGTCAAAGTGGGTGGTTGCACAAACAAGGGATTCCCTGGAGGTCCTGGTGACAGGCTTTGCATATGTGTGCAGACTGTGCACACGTGCCTGTTACTATTCTACTTCTTTTTCTCTCTCTGTCAACATGTGTTTCAGTATTTCCTCTCAGTGACATCAGCAGCTATACTTTGCCACCACACTTTCTAACACCTTCCAAAACAAAAATTATGGAGAATTAGTAATGCTACCCATCAGCGACATTGACAGCACTTACAGCACTTTATTGGTGTGTGTTTATACTTTCCAAACAACCACCACAGGTGTCTCCGTTCAACGACACTCTTAAGGCTTTCCATATTAAATAATAGGGTGCTTAGCCTTTTATGAATTCACATAATTTGGAATACAAACCACAGTGTAATATAAACCGCAGTAACATCATGCTCTGAGAACTAAACATTTCCATCCTTGTCATCTCCATTTCTGTGTAACAGACTAAACATGAATCTGTACAAGCCAGGGTTATTAAAGTATTACATTTTTAATTTAGTTTTTATTTCAGTTTTATTTTCAAAATGCTCATTCAATCTAGTTTAATTTGTCAATCTGACCATTAGTATCGGTTTAATTTTCGCGGCTCGATGATTGGTTCCTGGGGCCAGAGCGCCGCTCACGGCCACGCTCTGCCCCCGTTCCTTTCTTCCTGGAGGTGCATGATGAGCACTCGTGGAAGGCACCTTTCACTGCCCGCACGTGATCTGTGAGCTCCTCCGCTCTCACTACCCTCAGTGGCGGGGTGACAAGGGGCTACTCGGCGATTCCCCAGGTGGATCAAGCAGTTGCGGTGCACTTGTGCCCACAAAGCACTGCCACCTGGCGGAACCGTCCGAGGTTCCCGTCCAGGGCCTGTATGCTGACGTCGTCCCTGACGGCTAAAGCCTACAGCGCTGCTGGACACGCCACCTCCACCTTGCATGCCATGGCACTCCTGCAGGTGCACCAAGCCAAGGCACTCAGAGAACTACACGAGGGTAGTCCTGACCCGGGTCTAATGCAGAAGCTGCGCTCGGCGGCCGACTTCGCCCTCCGGACAATGAAGGTCATGGCGCAGGCTCTCGGGCTCGCGATATCCACCCTGGTGGTCCAGGAATGCCACCTCTGCTCAACCTGGTCGAGTCGCGAGAGGCTGACAAGTTGCGTTTCCTTGATGCCCCCATCTCCCAGGTTGGGCTGTTTGGTGACACTGTTGGAGACTTCGGCCGGCAGTTCTCAACGGTGAGGAAGCAGACAGAGGCCATACAGCACTTCCTGCCCAGGCAGAGCCACAGACCCCACACTCCGTCTGTTCATAGCCCAGGGTGTCCTCCTGCAGTGCCAACCCTCGGGGCCGCCCCCGGAGGACTGCGACGCCACCCGCCTCACGGCCGGCCGCCAAGAACCCCAAGAAGGCTTCAAAGCGCCCCTGAGACGGGCAGCCCCGGGACTCAGGACACTGCACTATGGGAGCTGGTAAGCACATCACTCCCTCCCCCGCCGGAGGGTCGGGTGGAGAATCCTTGTTTCTTTACTAATTTTATATCGCCGCACACCCAATGGGCTGCGGTACCCACATTTTCAAAAAAAGAGCAGTTTCCTCAGCCCCTGGGCTCTATTTCCGGTCTCCCCGGCCATCGTTATCACAACTGCCAGCCACCGGTTCTCTTTGGCAGGTACGGCATCCTGGAACCGGACCTCCCGCTTCCAATTGCCCAGCCGTGGCACAAGCCTGCCCCCAAGCCGACGGTCTCCATGGGCTATGAGAACGAAAATCTTCCTCCCCTGTCCCAGGCTGTTCTGGGAGCAGTCACAGGGAGCCAGGTAAGTGCTTCAATGTCTCTAGACTCAGCACCCCGGGCTCCACCCTGTCGCGAGGCCCCGCCTGCCAGTATGTCCGATGCTGTAGTCCCCTTGGTCCCTCTTGCACGGAGCTGGGGGCCATGGCTCGCGCTCCCCAACCCGTCTCGCTGGTTGGTCAGGACCGTCCGACTCGGTGAGAGGCGAGAACGCCGCTGCCTTGCGTGCGGAGATCTCTCTTCTACGGAAGGGTGCGATAGAGCCTGTCCCTCCATTTTAAAAATGTATTAGTATATGTTGAAATTAAAATTAACCAAGCAATAAATGCTATAGAAATATTTTTCATTGCTAGTTCATATTTTCTAATAATAACAAATAGAACCTTATTATAAAGTGTTACCATTTAATTTGTTAATAATCCATTAACTAATGGTAACAAATACAACCGTATGGTGAAGTGGTACCTTTTTCAGTATATTTATCTTTATTTATTTTTTATTTTAACATGAACTAACAATGAACAATAGTATATTTATATATTAACATTAGTCAAGTTTAATAAATGTTGTAATTAAAAAAATCTGTTCATTGTTAGTTTGTTATGGCTAACCCATTAACTACTAATGGTAACGAATATAACTAAAGTTCTAAAGTGGGACATTTTTGAATGTGTGAATATATCACACATATGTTTTCTTGTTTTAATGTTTTGCCAAATTGACTGCTAATTAGTTAAATTAATGTTAATGAGAGTATGTTATGTTAATTAGTAAAATTTCTCTGTGTTTTTATTGTTATCGTTGTCTAGGGAAATTTTCATGTTTTATGAATTCAAGTTGTAAAGGTTTCATGTTTTTTAAATATACTGTGTAGCAAAAACTACAATTAATATGTGGCCATTTTAAGGTAATTTTAGTTATTTTTGGAGACATTAAAATGTACATTTCTTTAGTCTCAGTTTTTCCAGTTACATTAAAAGGATCGTCATCTGTTTGCTTTTGCTTGCTCAAAACCAGTAAGATGTTCTTTCTTCTGTGGAACACATAAGGAGATGTTAGGTAGATTGTATTCACTTCATCACATCTTTTTTTCCATGCAGTGATAGGGAATGGTGACTGTGGCTTGCACATCCTTTTGCTTTCCACAGAAGGAAGTCACACAGGTTTTAAATGACCTGACGGGTTAGTAAATGATGAAAGGATTTTGGAGAGTAAGTTTTGGGAAAAATAACCCTTTAAATTTGATTTCAGTTAACAAAAAATTTTGGCGCCTGGGTAGCTCAGCAAGTAAAGATGCTTACTACCGCACCTGGAGTCGCAAGTTCGAATCCAGGGCATGCTGATTGACTCCAGTCAGGCTTCCTAAGCAACCAATTGGCCCGGTTGCTATGGTGGGTAGAGTCACATTGGGTTAACATCCTTGTGGTCGCTATAACGTGGTTGTCACTCTTGGTGGGGTGTGTGGTAAATTGTGTGTGGATGCCGCGGAGAATAGCGTGAGCCTCCACATGCGCTAGGTCTCCACGGTAACGCGCTCAACAAGCCACGCGATGAAATGCGTGGATTGACGGTCTCAGACGCGGAGGCAACTGAGATTCGTCCTCCACCACCCGGATTGAGGTGAGTCACTATGCCACCACAAGGAATTGGGCATTCCAAATTGGGGAAAAAAAAAATTGTTAACAAAAAAAATGTAATTTAGTTTTCGTTTAAGTGTTATAGTGATAAAAACACTGATGTGAGCAGACTGACTTGGGCATACGAGTGTATAGGTGTGTTTCATTGATCTTTACCCCTTACAGGATGGAAAGGTACATCCAGGGAAAGGAGACCCTCGAAAGGGACCTCTACAGTCGCTTTGTGCTGGTTCTTAATGAGAAGAAGGCCAAAATTCGAACTCTGCAGGAGAGAGTCAAAGAACTCCAGGACTCTATAGATGAGCATAAACTGAGGTAATGATGTGAACAACCTACTGTGACCTTTCAGCATGATACAACTTCACATGAGGCATCTATTGACAGTTTATCATACTATTAGCATCTTTTTCAGTTCAGCTTTTTTATGCTTTCCCTCTTAAGATATGCCTATTTTGTTAGGTAATCCCAGTAGAATATTATGTTAATAAATATTACTTCTTCCAATTTTTATGACTTTTTCTTGTCCAGGTCACAAATCTCCCCAAAATCAAAATAACTTTTTAAAAATACCTTTATAATTTTCTTAAAGTATAGGCCTTTACTCACAAAAACACAGTACCGAAGCATTGCTTTGCTGTTTATTAAAAAATCCACTTCATGTGAGTATATTCTGCTTATCTGGTGTTTTGAACATAAGAATAGGTCATTAGCATATAGATTATGTGATGTATTTAATGTGTTAGCAAGTGTCTCATTAGCATTTACCTGCTGTTTTTCTTTAGAAGGAAGAAGGCAGTAAGTGAAGACAAAGAGGTGAGTGAAGCTGCAGCAGATAAGAGCCCCGGGGAAGATACCGATTATGGAGGTAGCACAGAAGATGAACAGGAGGAAGATTCAATACATCCCAACCCAAAACCTCTTCTACAAGGTGACTCTTTTTTTCCCTTTTTTTTTTTTCAGAGTTCCTAAATGTCAGATGCCCCTTGAATGTTAGGGTGTTTCTATAACTTTGGGTCCTTTTAGCACTGTAGACTTCTAGAAAGGATGGCCTTTTTAAAAAAAAAATTCACACTCCCACAAATGTATGTATCCTAAATACACACAATTAAATAATATTTTAATTTCATGAATTATTGTGTGTGGAGGGAAAGTGGCATAGTGGGCTAAAGAACATAATTGTTAAACAGAAGGTTGCTGGTTCGATCCCCACAGCCACCACCATTGTCCTTGAGCAAGGTTGCTCCAGGGGGATTGTCCCTGTAATAAATTCACAAATAGTTGTCACTTCATTGGACTGGGAGGGGGGTGTCAGAAGTTTCTGGGGGGCACAGATCAAATCTGGGGGGCAATTTTTTGCTTTTATAGAATTCTGAGTTTACAACTTGTAATTACAAGTTCTATGAAGACGTGAACGCTTTTTACAAATCGGAATCTCACAATTTGAGTCTGTTTTGAGTCTTTTGGTTTTTATCTTGGGTTATATACCATGTAACAGCTGTTTTAGCATTAATGCCAGACTCCTATTTTGTGGTCATTTCGTCTACGACAGTCTTCAAGTTTTAGTCAAAGAAAGTTCTTCTCCTCTTAATCCGTTTTGTATTGGTTTACGACAATGAAAGTGCCAACAACATTGGCGTCTGCATTTGTAGCTTGTTCAGCGGGCTGCTTTTAGCTTTTGAGATCAGCACCCTGTGATTTATTAAACCTTTGAGCTCCTCATTAGTCAGAACTGAGCCTGTCTCTGAACCAGGCCTCACACAGACAACATCAGATGTCCAGCTCAGTAAGTGATTGTGACAGTCCACAGGTAGTTCCTCTAGTTCGCTTGGCCCTCTTTGCGAAGTCCATCACTGGTTATGCACTTACTTCAGCTATGACGTCATCTCCCAGACTGTTTCTTGGAAACGCCGTCTGCTTTTTGTTGATTTCAACATCAGGCTACTTGAAGGCCACATTTGGGGGTTCGTCCAGGATGTTGAGTCATAGCATTTTGAGGCACAAAAAGGGAAATGAATGGGAGAGGTGGAGTCGCACATGATTTAGTCTGTGAGTTGCTCAATTTCTCTGTTTTTCCCCTGTGTAAACCCTGTGGAGTAAAAGTGGGTTGGTAAATATCATATCCATCATATCTCCCCTTCCATTTGTCATATGACTTTGTAAACAATATGGATTGTAATGTATGGTTGCTAGGTGCTAGTCACTCCATTTGGGGTGGGCTACTCAGCCTATAGGCATGCTCAGTGATTGTCCTTTTCCTTCAACAAACACGACTCAGTGGTCCATGTTTTGGACTGTGTGCTTTGCAATGTTTTTGTACTTAAGACATACTTAAAATGGTAGGAGTAGCACTTCTTCATCGCAATAAAATTATCCAAAAGCAGTATGTGAGGTGTAATTGAAAGAGTCCTCTAATGTGGTTAGGATGTTTTTTTACGGCAACTAAAGTGAGTAAAACACACACAGTCTCACAGTATTATCTGTCCAGTTTGAATTGAACTCATGTAGACATAAACAAGACACCCCTTCTGTAAGCACTTAAAGGGATAGTTCACCAAAAAATGAAAATTCTCTTTTCATCATTGGCACATGTTTTCTTTTTCATACAGTGCAAGTGTGTGGTGAATTTCTCAGTGAATTGCTCTAGTGCACATTAATTTCTCAGTACTTTTTACACCTTTATCTAGTAGAAACCTTGAACAATCTAACTCTGTACAACACTGTCATATCATTTGAGGACAGATGTACCCCTGCTGTGCTTAGCTGCATTCACGCTGCATGTACATCAATTAATACTGATGTTCAACATGCTTTTAATGGGTTTATGATGTTGATCCTGTTAGTGGAGTTTCAGCTTTGGCCAGCAGCCCAAACACCAGCTGCGAGAACTTCCATTAATCCCAGTTAGTCTCTTCAGTGCAAAGAGCCATTGAGATTGCAAATACTCGCAGAAAATAACTCATCTTTTCTAATTATTTATTAAAAATATATATATATTTTTAAATATAAATATATATGTATAGAAAGGAAGGGGCAACTGGGTGTGCCAAGTTGCTTAAAGGGGTAGTTCACAAAAAATGAAAATGTTTTTATCACTTTCTCACCCTCAAGCCATCCCAGGTGTGTATGACTTTCTTTCTTCAGCAGAACACATTTGAAGAAAATTAAAAAAATTTCTCAGCTCAGCAGTTCCTTAAAATGCAAGTGGATGGTGATTATCACCCCTGGAGTCACGAGTTCGAATCCAGGGCATGCTGAGTGACTCCAGTCAGGTCTCCTTAACAACCAAATTGTCCCTGTTGCTAGGGAGGGTAGAGTCACATGGGGTAACCTCCTCCACTATAATGTGGTTCGCTCTCGGTGGGGCGCGTGGTGAGTTGTGCATGGATGCTGCGGAGAATGGCATGAAGCTTCCACACACGGTATGTCTCCACGGTTACGTGCTCAACAAGCCACATGATAAGATGCGCACGTTGATGGTCTCAAGCAACTGAGATTCATCCTCTGCACTCGGCTCGAGGCGAGTAACTATGCCACCACGACGACTTTGGGAATTGAGCATTCCAAATTGGGGAGAAAAAAAAAACACTTTAACAGTAAATAGCCATTGATTATGTGTAAATATTGATGGTCATTTGTTTATGTATTCAGGACTTTTAGAACGAGCCATTTTTGCAGATTAGATTCATTAAATGTGATTTTGTTGTGGAGAGGAATTTATAAGTTCTGAAAGTTAAAAAAGATCAAGAAAAAATGTATTCCTCATGATGTGAACTTTTTCAATAAAAGACTGATAGAGCTCAGTTTTTAATGTTGTGTTTAACAGAGATGCCAGAAAACAGCCCGATGGATGACAGTCTGAATGACATTACAGATGTGGCCCCCTGCCGCAAACGTCGCCATCGCCATCTGCAACAGCTAGAGACTCGAGCCAAACAGGCGGGACTGGACCAGCGACAGAGAACCAGGTATCATCACTCATGTCTTCAGATTTACACATTTGATGTAATTAAATTTTTTTTATTGCAGTTGATCAACTCGTAATGCACCCAAAATCTTAGAGACCCATTCTTTAATGTTCCATATGATACTCATAAACTCCTGTGACTGTTTCCATAAAAATGTGTCCTGTGTCCATTTTATGCCATCTTGGATGCTGCTTTCTCTCTGCGCCGATGGCCAGTCGAGCATACCGAAGCGGGTTTACCAGAACCTTCTATAGCCATTGCCTTCTATAGCCAACTTTGCTACAGATACACTCACAAAAAAAAGTTCAATGTTGGAACCCCTAGGTGCTTCTTTCTCCTTTTCCTTTTTTTTTTATTAATACGAAAATGTGCATCATTTCAGTTTTTGCCAGTACTTCATTGGCCCACATGATTGTACAATAAAACTCCCCCATATGGTTTAAATTTGCAGTGAGCAACTACTTTAGAGATGGTACTTCGAGGATGCCGATCCTGAAAAAGGTGTTGTGGTTTGTCCTAAAATAATCTTACTGTAGAATTTCTTGGTACTGTAGAGTGTGTTTGGTTTGCTTTGATTGGGCATTTCTTGACTATAGATATCTTCATGCATGCATTTAGATGGTTGACATGTAAATATGATTTTACTAGGGATATGGGAGGTAACAGGTAAAACCCCTAAATTCTATAGTGCTGAAAACAATGCAAGTTCTCAGATGAAAAAACACATGATTCGCTGTGAATAAGTTTCTCTCATAGCATTCATGAATGTGCAAAATTACATACATTTCAAACACTTTCTCACCAAAACCTAAAGGATGCCTTCAAAAGACATTTAATATGATGCTTGAGTCACATTGACTACTTTTTGATACTTCTAGGTCCTTTTTTATGCTTTAAAAATAGTGCTATTTTTTTAAGTTTAATGAGAGTCTTTTAAAACGTACTATAAACAAGTGTGTTTGTGCAGCTCTGCAGGCAGAGTAAATGTTTAAACCGAGTTCTAGATACACTCTTAAATACAGTCGATGTCACTGACTGATCTTGCTTTCAGCAGACACTTAAAGCAGTGGCGTTCCGGTGGTCTATGACAGAATGGTGCCTCTATGCCAAATGTTGTGTGCGTGTCCACACATGTCAGGTGTTGAGGGGAACTGAGAGTTTGTATTGGACTTACTTTCTCTTATTGCTGTTCCCGTACTGGGCTCTGCCACCCCGGTAAGACATTCCGAGTGTTAATAGACTTCTTTGGCAAGGAATTCTGGCTCTATTCTCTTTAGAGAATAATATCGCATTCGCCACTGTGTATCGCAGGAGTCGCTGAATCCAGCTGGATTTCGTCAAGAATTCTCATCATCTCATTCCAGTCCTGGAACGATGTGTTTAAACAACCATGTGACATATCATTTCGTGCCTAGGCGAGAGCTGAAACGCTCTTTGTGGATACGAAACGTGGGTCATTTTATGTGGCGAACAACGTTAAAGGGATAGTTCGGCTTGAGTACCTGACTTTTGTTATTTAGCTGACATCTTTTATGTCCAGACTACTCTTTTCTAAACAACAAAATCAGAAAGCAACTAATGGAAAAAAATTACAATGAAAGTACCATAAAAGTAGTGCATATGACTTGTACACTAAGTCTTCTTGTACACTTCTTGTTATTCACTGTAGTAAAATTAATTCACACTTGTGCATAATCAAATGTGCACAAATCACGCAAAAACTAATTACATTTTGCATTGAGTGTGTTTACATGCATGGCAACATGCTGATAACAAACTAACAAATAACTCAAAATCAGTGTAATGTGCAAAAATCTGTGTGTGCTGATTGTTCTTTGCTTAAACTATTTAAGATCTTACCCAGATAAAGGAAAAAACGTGAAACGTCTTTACAAGACCACACAATAATAGCCTATTAAGCATATCTGGTGTAAGATCTAGCATGTTTAAGCAATATTCTGGGTTCAAAAGACAGCATTTGTGACATAATGTTGATTAACACAAAAATTTATTTCGATTCATCCCTTCTTTTCTTTAAAAAAACAAAAATCGTGCTTACAGTAAGGCACTTACAATGAAATTGAATGGGGCCAATTTTTGGAGGGTTTAAAAGCAGAGATGTGAAGCTTATAATTTTATAAAAGCACTTAGATTAACTCTTCTGTTAAAACTCATGTATTGTTTGAGCTGTAAAGTTTAAATAGTTGTTTTTACAATCATTTTAGGGTTTTAGGGTTTGTTGGCATTACATCGTCATAGCAACGAAGATGTAAAATTGGCTATAACTTTACACAGAAAAGGTTAGTAAGTGATTTTTTCACTTAAATCATGTTTACATGCATATTGTTTGTCTTGTGTCCAAACTTTTGAAACATTAAGTTTCAAACCAGCCATCTGGCACCAATAATCATCCATGCGATTATCTAATCAGCCAGTCGTGTGGCAGCAGCGCAGTGCATAAAATCATACAGGTGTGGGTTAATGTTCACATCAACCATCAGAATAGAGAAAAAAAATGTGATCTCAGTGATTTTGAGCATGGCATGATTGTTGGTGCCAGATGGGCTGGTTTGAGTATTTCTGTAACTGCTGATCTTCTGGGATTTTCACCCACAACAGTCTCTAGAATTTACTCAGAATGGTGCCAAAAACAAAAAAACGTCCAGTGGGCGCCAGTTCTGTGGATGGAATCTTGTTGATGAGAGAGGTCAACAGAGAATGACCAGACTGGTTCGAACTAACAAAGTCTACGGTAACTCAAATAAACGCTCTGTACAATTGTGGTAAGAAGAATAGTATCTCAGTTGCGGTTTGGTGGCAGAAGGGGGACCTACACAAGATTAGTCAGGTTGTTTTAGTGTTGTGGCTGATCGGTGTACATTAAGCAGACATCAAAGTGATCTCTCACATCCCCCAAGGCAAGTAATGAGTCACAATGAACACTGTTCACTGTTCAGAATTCTTGTGCCTCTTAAGCCAATGGCGATACTGTTCTGCCAAAATCTGTAATGTAATCAAAAAGCGTCATTTTTAAAGCAGTAGATGGGCATTGACTAATCAAGTGTGGAAAATAAAGGGTTCTCAGTTGGAAGCAGACAAAATACAAGCTCCTAGATGGAGTCAATAGTTAGTGCCACGACTTTTACACAAAACAAAAAATCCCAGGGTCACTGAGTCTAAATGACTGCCAGTCAGATGGTGAGACTCTGTGCCGTGGCATCTGCTCTAATAAAGGCAATTTTTTTAAAATGTTCAAGCAAAGGCTGAAGAGAATCAGTAAGCAGAGATCATTTGTTTATTCAGCTACAGAACCACATATGGCTTTCACTTTTAGTCCATGTGTTCTTTTGTTATGCTTTGATTCAATAATTTGTGATTTCAAGTTCACGTGAAATGCTGTTTGCAACCCATTTCGTTCTTTAATTATATTTCTGAGTGAAACTAGATTATGATAAAAAAAAAAAAATTATTTAAATTAATCAGGAGCTGATTGGATCGTTAAAAGTGGGCGTTTCATACCATATGGAGGTAGGTGATTGGAGGGCCGAGATTGAAACATGTTTGGCTGTTTTCCCTGTTGTTATCATGATTTTATTGCGATAAAATTGCATTTTTTATTTATTTATTTTTTAATTGATTGTTTAAATATATAAATGAGTAATTGGTTGAAATAGTTTTAGGTGCTCTTCAACATTATGCCACGAATACTAACAACTGAACTAATAAGTGATCCCAGAGCATTCCATTAAAGAGACAATTCACCCAAAAATGAGAATACTGTCATCATTTACTCACCCCCATGTTGTTCCAAACCTATATGACATTCTTTTCTATGTGGAAAACAAAAAGAGATGTTAAGCTTAATGATAGCATTGGTCACCATTCACTTTCACTGCATCTCTTTTTCTTGCAATGAAAGTCAGTGGTGACTGATTCTAACATTATCTTTATGTTGGAATGGAAGTAAGAAAGTCATATGGGTTTGGGACAACATGAGGGTGAATAAATGATAGCTGAACTTACATTTTGGGTGAACTATCATTTAAGAAAGTAAACAGGGTCAATTTTGACTTAAAAGTGTCTCCTTCCCAGGTCAAAGAGAAGGAAGTCTAAATGATATTAGAGGACTCCGAGAAGCATCTGAACTGATCCAGTTACTAAGGGTCTGAATAGCCATTTTAGAAGACATAAGAAGAGGGAGACAGCTCACAAAGAAAGAAAGAAAGAAAGAAAGAAAGAGAAAGGGAGAAGGAAAGAAGACAGAGATGGAATCATTTTGCCCCTGGCTGAAAGAGTAGTTCTACAGTCTCGCAGCACCTGCCTAGAGATGGATCTGGGACAGCTTGACAACCGACAACAATCAACCCAATTGCACTGCATTAATCCGGCGTTCGGCTTCTGTTGCTTCTATTCAGGCAGTATTACAACTAACAACTAATTGCAAACGTAATGTAAAGAACTCTAATAGAGCTTTTGGACAGTTGAAAATACTTTTATTTCTTTTTCTTTTTTTTATCCACGAAAGAGTGCTGTTTTGTAGCATGTGATCAAAATATGTCTGCTCCATAAGTTGTCATTGATTTGGCATAGTCCAAAACGGCTACCATAATTCTAATTAAATCATCCATTGTTTAACAGCACAATCTCATTGGTCCATTGGTCCTGCTCCCTATAGCTGTATATTAAACGTTAACAACCCGGTCTCATAGAATCCCATTACTATATCTAGAAGTATTTTTACATGACTTGTTCTATGTATTGCATCAATTTCCTGGTGAAATGAACACTAGAGGCGCTACAACAACTTGTATTCACTTTCTTACAAACCACGAGGAAAAAGGCAGATTATCAGTTCAATATAACTTACTTTTTGCTCTGTTCCTCACACATTGCTATCTTATGATATCTAAACACTTTTACTATAGCGCCAAATTGTATGGTGATACATGTTAATGCTCACATGACATAACCAACCACATTTACAAGCTTGTCTGAGTGTGATCAAAATGTGTGGTAGCTCAACTGATAGAGCATTAAACTTGCCATTTACAAGTTCTGAAGAACACGCACGTCGACACATGAGCCGAAAGTGTCATAGAAGCACCACAAAATGGTTTGAATGGTTATCGGTTAGATTTAAGGTTTATGGTAGGGATGTAGGTTTTGTTGGTTTAAAACTATATAGAGCATTGACTTTAAAAACCTTATCTGTTTGGGAGAACATTTAACTCACTTTTAGTGCCACAACATTTTACCTCAGATCTGCCGCTACACATGGTAAGGACCCACGTAATGACATTCAGCAACAATTTTGCCACAGTCACATAATTTTCACGAGATCAGGCTCAACGTAAATGATCCTCTGATTAACGTGAGTTTGTCATGACATGTCTGGCTAGGTCACAGTCTTATCTCAGCCCTTATTTTAAAGAGGAATATCCAAGTATGAATCTTGCACGAAGACCTGCGCATTTCACCGTTAATGTGCATTACCCTCGCCATTAAATTTACAGTAGTAGTTCCCCCTAAATGTGCGCAAATGTTGTGGTTTGGACCCTTGCTCCAAAATTGTGCAGTAATCCAGTCTTATAGAGCTGTAGTCTGACATTTGCTTTTGTAGAGAACTGTATGGCCCCTAGAGTACAGTATAATATCTGACCACCATCTCACTCTTTCTTTCTCCTAACCAGATCCAGAGCTTTTCTTCATGCCGTCAGGAATCATTTAAAAGAAACATAAGACTTTTTTCCCCAAACCTGGAGACAATTCCCACCCTTTTCCACACAATATCAAAATGTAGTGGATTACAAGATGAGTCTGTCCACATTCAGGCTTTTATAAAGGTGTGTTAAAGCATTAGTGGTTCCACCAAAAACCTTGACTTGCTTGAAACTGGGTGTTTCTTCGATTGAGGGACCTTTTCTGTCACCTAGAATGATATTATAGGACAAAATGCTGGACTATCTGTTTGTACAACCAAAGGAAGACTGGGGAGTTTTCTTGAATCTTTTTGAAAATAATGGTTATCACTGCAACTCTGTTTGTGGTACAGAAAGTACACATTGAAGCTTTAACATGGATGAAACACATAGATTGAAGAATTAAAATTTTTCACAATTTCAAGTGCTCAAACCAGTCCCATATTAAAGAATCACACACTTTTGGATTTCCTCCCAAAGGGCACTAGAATGTAACTCTTTCTGTTCGTCATCAAAGCTACCCTGACAGGACTACAGAGTTTGATTGCGTCAAAATAACTTCCAGATGCCGACTGCTCGGGAGAACCAACTGCTCGGCCACATCGTTACACCCATATTTACATGTGCATAAATGCAGATGCACTGTTTACATATAGATTGCCCAAGATTATGCTGAGTAGGCATAATTTCACAGCCAACAATTACAGGTTTACTTTGCGAAAGCTTGTTGAATGCACTACAGACTGCTTTCTGATGCTTGAGTTACTTAGTTCAATACAGTGTAGTTTTCAGAGAGCAAAATGAGATTGGACCAATCAGCTGATACTATTTAGCTATTTACATTATGGAATAGATCAAAATCTAAGGGCCTATACAGTCATCAGGGTTTGCCTGGTACCAATGCAGAATATAAGGCAACTATGTGTGAACAAAAGAAAGACACTTCTCGGTAAGGGTGTTCGGTCTTTAAAACTAGCATGCCAAAGTATACTTAGAAGTACTTCAACTATAGTCAAGCTACTCCTTTTGGAGTAGTTGGCTACAAATTGTCCTCTGTTTGTTTAGAGCGACCTGTCCATACCGCCAAGAAAACATTGACTCGATGCAATGGCGTGTTGGGGGTGGGACTATGTTATTTCGATCAATGGGGTGGGGTTCAGAAAGCTATTTGAAAACAAAATGTTTGTTTTTGTAGTTCCGTTCAGTAATGCAAAAATCACACACTTCAGCTATAAGGGGGCAACATATGCAGTATCAGATGTTGTTTATCATTTAATTATTTTCCTGCACAGAAACAATGAAGGCTTTTCTCAATTATGGTGACCGCATCAAACTTGAACAGACAAACTAAATAAAGGCAGCTAAAAAATTTGAATCTGTCCTTTTTTATATCGCTGAGATGGAAACAAAACAAACAAGTAGCTTTTAACTAAATATTTGACTAAATACTTGAAATGCTGCGCAAGGACACAAATCTGTTAATTGTTTTTGAATTGGTTAATTTACATGAACACATCCAGTTTAAAAGCACAGATTTTGGAGGTAACACTGTTGCCCCCTTGAGTACTAGGGTTTGTTACCGCCACAGTAACTAAAGCACACGTTAAGCATGTTTAACCGGATTGTGCCTTGGCCCAGGGATGGATTACCGACGGGGCCAATGGGGCCCATAAATTCAGTGCCCAAGGGCCCTTAAGTACCAGGGGCCCTTGACTGCCCGGGGGGGCCCTGGGCTTTTAAGTTTGCATGATCCAGATTGGCGATTCCCCCCGCTCGAAAACCCAGCAACAATGAAAATGAACCCAACCCTCAAGCAGCTTGTTACTGGAATAGCTACACTGCTTTGAAAACAGCTGAACTACTATTACTTTACTGGAAAACACAGTTAAGTTAGTCGCGTCACTACTTGTATTTTGTTATTCCCAACACTGTGCGTTGAGCCTATTTCTCGGAAACCTACGATTATGCTAATAAATGGATTCATGAGAGACAAGTGTGGCATCTGTTTTTGAAGCCATTTTTTAAGACTTCCTCTTAAATATGAGATCCGTTCTGTCACAAATACAGTGCAACTGCTAGCTCACCTCACCTAGCTTCCTTTCTGCCTGACAGATGTTTAATTGCATGTCTCAGAAATAGTTATTTGAATCCTGAACTGCACTTGTGGCAAGGTGAGACCTAAAATTCGATCTTACAGAGATCTTAAAAATAGGTCTGTTTGAGATTGGCTAAGTGCTTCTAATTTGATATAAAAAGTTATTTTAAAATAATGCAGAATCTTAAATATTTTTTATACAATTTATGTTATAAGTTAGTTTATTTCCAGATTTTAATGTCAAAAATCCCATATTTTCAATAGGGCTGTGTATTGATAGGTTTTCCAATTTGATTTGATTCTGATTTCAATCAGATTTGTTTAGCTTTCTATTCATTTGGGTGTATTGTAGTAATAACTGAACAGAATTTATTTCACGTGTAAGCAAAATGGACATTATAATGGCTATATTTGTTCATGTTGCTCACATATGAAAGAAATTCTCAACTAATGGTTGGCACATACTGAAAATAACTTGGTACATTCCAAAATGATTAATAAAAAAATAACAACAGGGCCCAAACTATGCAGTTTACTTGCTTTTTACTTAACAAATGTAATTACTCAACATGACCAAAACTGAAGTTAACTTTAAAGTGAAAGATATTGGGATTGTAAGAATCAATAATAGGATTGTTCATATTAAGATCGCGATTCATTGGAAAATCATATTTTTACCCAGCCTTATTTTTCAGTGTGCTTTCAGACTTTTGGACACTGCTGTATTAGTCGCTGTATAACTGGAGTGTTCTGAATTATTTTGATCTGGGAAAATTACACTGTCATAAATTTTACGTTTAACAATATTCCTATAATTGCTCTAGTGCTCTGATCCTTTTTATTTTCTTTAATAATGTTTCTTGCTCTTTTTTGCTTCCTTTACCTCCCACTGGTAGTTAAGCTAATAAGCTATATTCTATTGACATATTTCATTTTTTCTGATTATGCCAGTATTTTATGGAGCAGCTCTTTCTATTGTGCCAGCATATAACATTTCTCCCGAATATCCTCAGCATGATCATCTAAAGCACCATCTTACCTGATTATTGTAGCTACCTTATTAGAAGACGCTGTTGGATATAAACCTGTTTCTAATAAGGAAGAGCTTGTTTCCAGGGGAAGGATTTTTAAGACTGTGTGAATGCTTTGCTTGGACAACACTGTTAACTTTTAATGAACTCTATTCCCCCCATAGTGAGGCTTATTAAAGCTCAGAAATATAATTCAGCTTCACAAAAACAGAAAACTTTGAAAATGATTCCTAATCAGTGCTATGCATTTTTGCTAAACTTAACATGAAGTCCTAGTTGGCTAGTTGTCACAGTTTTTACTCCGGTGAATATTTCTCATGGTAAGTCTGTCAGTATCTACATAGAGTCATAACTAAAAGTCTTGGCTAAAAAAAAGAAAAGCTATTGAACATTTTCACTGTTATTGAGCATTTTCTTCTTTTCTGAACCTAAGCTTCTTCCATTGAACCTTTATTTTAAAGAGAGATCATTCAAGGAGCCTGTGTAACTTTCTTTCGATAGATGTGACGTTTAACATGTTGTCCTGTGTATGTTTGTTTAATTTCAGCCACGTTGTCCATGTGTTTTCTAGTACGCCACCGCCGGACAAGCTTTGCTTAAAAGGCTACATGAGCCCTGTCACATCCTGAAATTAACAGGCTTAGAGGACCATAAATCTCATTTATTTTCCCTCCAGTTCTTTGAAAAGCTCTCCTTAGTTCTTATAGACAGGATCCTGTGGGAATTGCTGCAGCTTAATCTTATTTCTTCTCCATTTTATTACTGAGGAAGCAGTTCCTGATATTCAAATGTTATCACAATATAGTAACAGAAGTGATTTTTTATTTTTTTTGCTCAATTTTTACAGGCAGGTTCTTTCCATCCTTGTTCATTAGTAACTTCAAAGTAAACTTGTACCAGCAAGTTGGGCGAGTTGGATGCATTTAAGTCACATCACTTAAATGGACCCCAATACTCATTTGGACTTAAGTCACTTAAAAAATTGTAATTGCATTAGAAAACAAAATAAGTGGAATCTGCAAACAACGTTTCTGAGCTATTTTTGAATCAACCATTTTTGGTTCCAATTGGTGATTTTTAGTGGATATATAAAGTCAGTTTCCCTCACGTTCTCACGCAGAGTAAACACAGATGAGTATATCACCTCATAATTGAACAGTAACAATTAAATTAGTATTATTATGATTGTATTTGAAACCTAACAAACTTCATTTTGTCAAATGTTTTGCTTGAAATGTGTTGGTGCTACATTTTCTTGAAAAGAAATTGTACTTGCTTTGATATTTATCTAATGCAGTCACATTCATAAATTTTTTAAGTGTGCTTGAAGTTTCCAAATCATTTTTGGTACCCCTGTACGACATTTTTTTTTAAAAGATTCTCAACAACACCTATCATGTCGCTTCTGAAGACATGGATTAAACCACTTGAGTCGTGTGGAAACTTTTATGCAGCCTTTATATGCTTTTTGGAGCTCCAAAGTTCTGGTTAACATTGACTCGCATTGTATGGACCTACAGAGCTGAGATATTCTCAAAATCTACATTTGTGTTCTGCAAAAGAAAAAAATCATACACATCTGGGATAACATGAGGGTGATTAAATGATGAGAGAATTTTCATTTTTGGGTGAAATATTCCTTTAAGAGATTCACCTAGCAAGCGACAGCTTTGGTGTGTACATCTGCAACCTACAGACTCTAATTAGCATCCAAAGACATCAGTAAATGTGACATTAAGGACACGTGGCATGCACCTGATTAGAAGGAGCTTTATTACAATGCAGTCTTGACAGAAGTGGGGTGAACTGTACAACATTTTTGACTTGACCTACTTTTTACAGGCCAGCAAGCCTCTGGCGATATCATATTTGACTGTGTCACTGTAATCAGGGCACAGTAAGAATTTACTCCGCTTACTAGCTGCTGGTATGTATTTAACCTCTGCCTTCTGTTGATGGTTGTTCCTTCACTTTGTAATTTTAGAGAGAAGCCAATGGATGAGGCCAAAGCAGAGACGAGCAAAACTCCAAAGGTCCAACTGAAACCAACAACCAGTGTGACAAACCCTGATCCAGATGACCTTTTTGATGATATATGACCTCAAAGGAGCACCATATGTGAAAACATGACTTGAGTACTGTTTGTAAGCTGTAGGAGTAACAAAATGGTACTAAAAATTATAAAGTTTATTTACAATAGATATTAATTCAATCAAATCTTTTTTAACAATAACTACTTTTTTAACAACAAAAGGTGGCAAGAGGCATGTCTAAATAAATAAATTTTTAACTCTGTAAGGTGTGAATAAATGTGATAAATCTGAGTATTTATATAATTTCCAAAGAAATGATCTTGCTTTCTGAATGGATTTGTATTATATAATTATCGCAAATACTGAGGGTTAAGGGATTTGATTAAACCACTCTAAGAAAATATTACGTGTGTGTGTGTGTGTGTGTGTGTGTGTTACTTTTATATAGTGCTTTTTCAGACACTAAACTCAAAGCGCTTTACACAGTGAACAGGGTGACTCTATTTAACCTCCACCAGTGTGCACCAGTACACTCACCACACACTAGCTATTGGTGGGGAGGAGAGAGTAGAGTGATGAAGCCAATTTATGGATGAGGATTATTAGGAGGCCATGATTAAGAAGGGCCAATGGGGGGAATTTGGCCAGGACACCAGGGTTACACCCCTACTCTTTACGAGATGTGTCTTGGGGGTTTTAATGACCACAGAGAGTCAGGACCTCAGTTTAACGTCACATCCGAAGGACGGTGCCTTTTTACAATATAGTGATCCTGTCACTATACTAGGGCTTTGGGACCCATACAAACTGCAGGGTGAGCAACCCCTGCTGGCCTCCCCAATACCACTCAGAACAGCAATCTCAGTTTTTGGCCAGTACCGGAGGAGTCCCATCCAGGTACTGGCCAGGTTCAACCTTGCTTAGCTTCAGTGGTCATCTGGTCTTAAGGTGTGTGTGTGTGTGTGCGTGCGTGTGAAAATGTATGTTTTATTTCACATGACATTATTGCATGTGATTTGGCAGTTAAATATTGTAATGATAATAATTAATTGAAATAAAAAGTATGATTTACCTTAAAGTTAACAGTGAAAATGTACATTATATCATACAAGACAATGCATGTACTTTTACAGTAAACCTTTGTAAAAATTACAGTGCAAAATAAAATGTGGGATTCCAGAAGTCCCTGTATGACCGGTGTGTTTCTTCATATTTTAGGTACCTTTGTGTACTTTTATTGAGTAGTTAATGTTTATGATTTTAGTGTTATTTGTGCTACTGTATGATTTGTGTGCGTGATACTGCAATTTATATACATATTTATTGCACATTGCTCCTGAAACGGCCTTCATGGTGTGCCATTTTTCTGTGTTGCTATGGTAGATAACAGTACATTTAAAGACTATTCAATAAACCACAACAAACTAAAATATTATTTAAAATGGTGAAAGTAATGACCAGTAACCTCACCTAAACTTTTCACTTACATAGCCTGTATAGAAATGTTAACATCGAATTATGTTGTATATCAAAAAGTTGTAGGCTACACTTATAATTTAAATTCAGTTATCACCTACCCCATTGCAGTGGCTAAAACTGTTGAATAGTGATTTTAGTGAGAGAAGGTAACGGTACCTTCTCTCCCCCGTGTGGAAAGCTCAAGCAAGCTCTTATGTTGGAGTTGGGCAGTTCACATGAGTTCACAGGAGTATTTTGGTCACCTTCACACCTCTTAATAACTCTATTAGCACCTTCTCCCGATCTGCGCTGTCAGACCAATATAGTAAGCCGCGAATGCGCTTTTACGCACGAATCTGCGACTCTGGAGTGCGTACTGTATGCATCTGTTATCTGTATATTGAGTGTTGGGTTCACTTGGGAAAGTAAAACGAAGGCTTTCACTGTCTTAAACGATTTGGCGATCTGTTACAGATTTTTTACGCGCAGTTGGACTTATGCGTTTTGTGCGCAAATTGTCCTCTTTTGTGCTTCGTCCGTAATACTTATTACTTAGTTGCGCGTTTAAGAAACTTCTGCAGTGTTGCATTACATAGAAGCATCTAGTACTAGTTTTATCAGGGATGCAAATCCAGTTTGAAGTACAGTGAGCCGAACATCCCAGTTCCTCTTCTCCAGTATGAATCAGATTCATTTTGGGTGGGCACTCTCTGCCCCTCCTATAGTAACTGACGAAATCATGGGTAGACATACGGAATTTGAACTTTCTGCCGGCTCATGTCTTCATTCTTTTCGTTGGCACCAGGGAAAGTAAACGTCTGTTCATTGGTGTTAGAGCATTAGAAATATTTGGATCCACACGGTTTCTCGAATTTGGAGAGTCGGGAATAGTAGAGACTGTCTACTGGAAAAAATAACAAGGTACGTTTATTAAACGTTCATTAATTATAATAATACCAATATTATTCTGACTATTTTATCATACAAGTACTTTATTAACATTTTAATAACAAAAATGGTAACGAAATAAACCACAAGTCTGCAATCAATCAAGATACCATTTTTATTTGTTTTTATTTATTTTAGATAAATGTCTAAATTAGCAAGGGTAGAATATTAATTTGATCTGTTATTTCTAAGAGCTTGCTGCGTTGCTCCATTCCATCTTAGTGTTACCAAGTATCTAATTCAACTTTTTAACTATACGAATTTCTTGGAGTTGCATGTCACTTATACATTACCATTATTATCATTAGACAATATTTACTTGGTCTCCTTGTTTCTTGGTGGACTTTCTTGTACTCACAACAGTGCTTGTATTTGGTGAATCTAAACACATCTGCGTTTGGCATTCTTCTCAATGGAAAGCCACTTACTACGATCTCATCATTATCTTTTTCTAATGCCAGTTTGGCCTTAATGTGATAACAGAGAGTGTGATATCAGTGGTGCCATGCGTTTAGATAAGCTTTGGTTTCAATGCGGTTTGCTCTGATTGATCTATCGTTATTACGCATTTATAAGGTTTAGTGCGCAGTTCTCAAACTGTAGATTTTCACAGCATTTTTAATAATTAGTGAGTGGTCCGTGAAGATGCCTGATGTATCGCTCTCTAGTGTTGGAGAATGTGTACTAAATGTACACTGACACTGTCATTGTTTCAATGCTTAAACCACAGTCAGGATTTGGATCCACCAGCTGTCACATATAATCATATTTATATTTATAAAGTATGAATATTTTTTTATCTAGTCTAGCTGGGACTATCATGTCATACTAAGAGCAAAAATATGCATTTTCTTTTCAATTACTATGAATAAAGCATTTATAGACATGTTATAGATAGTAATAACACATGAATAGGCTAAAACATGGTGTTCAAGAAAAAAATGCATGCTTTAATAAAGTTTTATATTGAATTAGTGATGGAAGACAGAAAAGCAAGCAGATAGTGTATAAAGTCCTAGTTGTACCCGGAAGAAAGACATAGACAGGCATTAAACACAAGCAATTTGGAATTCAACCCACTTTACAAACAAACTGTGGATGCCAATGCAAATATAACTGAGCAGAAATGAAATCTCATAGCTGAACTATTTTTTTTTCTGTAAAAAATGAAATGGTTTCAATTATTTATTTACAGATTTGAGATGTTCTTGGACATTAAACATATCCTCTGGTTAGTCTGTGCCTGCAGTGCTATAACCCAGGATGGTAAGTCTTAAAATGTTGGTCTTATCCACTAACACAACTTAAAAATCATAAAGATGCATTTCTCCTTTCTTTAGACTCTCCAGAGTCTAGGCAGTCGTTGTAGGCTGACCTCCAATCATTCTGGACCCCCAGTGTGTTGCATGCTAAATGATAACTTCCTGTCTGCTAAATTACTACTTACTACTGCATGAAAGATGATTAATGTGCAACTTTGTGTGGAGGTTTCTTGAAGTTAAACTAAATTAGCATTCAACTGCAAGATTTTTGTAATATAATCTTAAATGTCTTTAATCAATGTTTATAACATTAACTAAACTTCTTATATATTTAATTTCATAGCATACAAGATTAAGATAATGTCCTAATCATATTTAACCCCCAGATAATATAAATAAATAAATAATAATAATAATAATAAAACAGAAGTTACAATTTGCAATAAGAAAATGGAACATTTAGGGCCGTTAAGAGTTTTTTGCATTGTGACATTATTTTCGGGACACTTGAGCATATTTTACTCCCTAATTGTCATTACAGTATCTCATTCAGATGGTTTATAGTACTATTCCCATTGTTTTAATGCTAATTCTCATTACCATACCAGTTCTTACCATATTTATTACAGTGCATTTTTAAATTAAAGTAAGCGAAAATGAAAGGAGGTACCAAAGGAGTGCGACCATGATGTATAATAAATACTTTACAATAATATCTATATAGTCATATTTCACATTACGGTAATGAGAATCTCACAATGACCATCTTTATTCCGCGTTGTGGTAATAAGAATTGGGGGGTAAAATCTGCATAAAAATTTCAAAAATTCACAATTTAATAAGAAAGATAAAAGCCCTTAAATAGGCTTCATTTTCCATATGATTTATTTTTTTTATTTATTTATTTATTTTTTTTTGGTTTCTTTTGATTTTGTAGTAAAATGTGCTCAGAACATTTACTTCACAAGTTCCACAAGAATCACCCACCTACTCATTCTTTATTTTTATTTAATAATAAAAAATAAAAAAAAAATCTACATTTTAGAATAATAGTTGTCATCAAAACTATGAAATATCACAAATGGAAGCATGGAAATTTTGTAGAGACAAAACATGTTAAAGGTATGCACCCTATGCCTAGATGACAACTCTGCACACCCTACGTAGTATTCTGAACTAACTTCATGAGGTGCATCCTAAGATGCTTTTTAAGTTCCCATATTCTAGACACCTGTTAGCTCCTTTTCCTTCACTATCCACTCCAACACTTGCCCACATTTATCCATTTAAATAAATAAATCATTTCTTTTGTAAAGAAATTCATACATCGACACAATTTATATTTGCCTACAAAACCAAATTCAAGCTTTTAAGTAGCCTTTAAATCAAGAGGTTTTAAGGTTTCTTTATGAGAAACATACAGTTAATCAGACTTGCATCATGAGCACTCAGAGTTGCAATCTCTGTCCAAGCTGCACTTTGATGTATGTTGTAGTGTGTTTGTAAACGCTTACAAAAGATTTTCTGCTCATGAGATCATTTGATGTGTCTATAAGCAAATGTCAGCTCTTGGGTTCCTCGTTTGAAGTCTCCGCCATTGTTCTCCACCTGTTCTCCACCTGTTCTTCATCTGTTTCCTATTCCATAAACAGTCCGCAGGATGAAGGTAGAGAAGAGTTCTCCAGTACGGGTCTCCCTGGCGGAGCAGGTGGTGTTGCCCTGCCATTTCTCCACCCTACCACCCCCCACTGGCACCACCACCACAACAGTTGCTGCACCCACGGCCTCCAGCGCCCACCTCGATCATCTCCGCATCAAGTGGACTAAACAGGAGGGCGATACGGAAACCACGGTGCTGGTGGCCCAGAATGGTTTCATCAAGATCGGGCAGGAGTTTAAGGACAGGGTTTCAGTGCCCAGCCACCCTGAGGACGTGGGCGACGCATCTCTGACTGTAGTGAGGCTCAGAGTCAGTGATGCGGGAGTCTATCGTTGTGAAGTTATGCACGGCATTGAAGACACTCAAGATTCAGTCTCCCTGGATGTCAATGGTAAGTGTTGCTGTACAAAAGCACATGCTCAAAGGGATAGTTCACCCAAAAATGAAAATCCTGTCATAATTTAATCACCCACCCATGTTGTTCCTAACCAGTTTGACTTAGTTTCTTCTGGGAAACATAAAAGGAGACCTTGTAAGAGAATGTTAGAGACTGAAATTCTCAGTCACCATTCACTTTCATTGTGTAGAACTTTCATTTTTTTCTCCTTTTGTGATTTCATAATGATGGCATAATATACATTTTTTGGTGAATTATTAATTGAACGTCAACATGAAATTAAAATTGGCCATCCTTCAAGTCTTACTGTTACTGTGATTTTTGCTTTATTTTTATTTATTTTTTTTATAAATGAGGGACGAGTCAATATTATTTTTGTGGTAATTAACATTATGCCACAAATGCTGATAATTGAGCTAAACTTGTATTGAACCCATAAAATCCCTTCTCTGGTGTAATGTTGCATGATTCATTGGTATATTACTGTAAGTAAAAAGCATAATTCTTGTAATCTTTTGTCAAAATGTAATAACTTATTCTACCTCTGAATTTACTTTTCCCTCTTTGCTGACATCACCAAGCCCTCATACTTTTTTTTGAACCCCTCTCCCCCAATCACCTGGCTCCATTCTGATATGACACGCCAACTTTTCTGTGAAAATCCTCTCATGATTTACTAACGTTTAAGCCATCCTAGACCTTCTTCAGCAGAACCGAAGTGAAGATTTTTATAAGCAGATTTCAGCTCAGTTTGTCCATACAATGCAAATAAATGGGTGCCATCGGGCTGCTGGCAGTTTGATGGTCCAAAAGGCGTATTTAGGCAGCATAAAATTAATCTGCATGAGTCGATCAATTAATGTCTTCTGTAGCAAACTGATAGGTTGGTGTAAAAGAAACAAATCGATAATTAAAATGTTTTGATCTTTAAATCGTTGCTTCTGGCCAGCACTATATTTCTGTTTGAAATGAACTAACTCTCACAAGACGTTCTTTCCTCTGTTGTATACATAGCGTGCGTTTCCAACTTTTTGCGTGAATGCGCCATTGCGCTAATGTCACTGATGCGTCGACTGCTGACAGGAAGCGATTTATTAAAGTTAATAAAGTTGAATAAAATCAGGTCCAAGACACATTCACCTTTGGTTTGAAATCTGATTAAATGCGTTTCATTCTGAAAGGTTGTCATTCGTGATGTGACATTTACAGTATATAATGTATACATACAGTATTTTGTCATATACTGTGCATTATTGAATAGTAAATGAGTCAGTGTTTTCAAAAACAACACATATTTGAAAGTGTACAATACGGTTGTAGGTGAACTGTGCTATTTCTAGCGCCTCTAGTGGCACTAAATGGAATTGCAAAAGTAATGACTGTTTTCAAATAGTTTTCCCAAAATTTCCCATGTCTGCCAATGGTTGGCCAGAAGGATAGCCCCGCCCCAAACTCATGCCATTTGTTGAGCCAATGTTATTGTGTCAGGCTGGTCAGGGCATTCAATCAAACTGAGCAGTTCTGTGATAGTGCCGCATAGCTTTTACAATTTCCTTACCAAGCAATCAACCTTTGAATGTCGGCATATAATGGATCTGCATATTAAACTGTGATTGGGGGAAGGATTATAACATAGAAAAACACTTTAACACCACAATCTCTCCTGTACATAGTGAATTCAGTGGTGGTGCTTAAGTAAAACTATGGCAACTTATGTGGATATACCAGATTTTGGGTACACTATCTGAATGGATATGATTTCATCACTTGCAAGTGAAAACAGTTGGTCCTAAAGATCAGATTTGAAAAAAACTACAGTGTGAATTTAAGGGAACATCATTTGTCAGCAAAACTGGCTGTTATTAGAGACAATGGCCTTTAGTGAAGAGTAACATATTGAAATATACTGTAAAGAGAAAGAGTTCAAATAAGTGTTTAAGGAGTCGAGTGATATAGACAGTAAAGATGGAAGATATTTGTCTGCTGTTTAATGCTGTGAGAGTGATTGTTATTCTGATCATGTTCAGTCTTAGACACGACAGGTCCTGAAATAGCTGAACAATTCAATGATTCTTCATTTTTGCCTAACAACAGCTTGTTGTTGTGGTTGCAAATTTAAAGCTCTTTTACAAATGCAGGCCTTTGCAAATATAGCAAATCCTCACATCGTTTTTATTACTATTATTATTATTTGTATTTAACTTGTTTTCATTATATCTTGGGAGGGCATGATCACATTTGCAATTGCCATGTATTCAAAACATTATGATAAAAAAAAAATATTATAATGAAAATTTTTGTAGCACCTTTCAAAAGCTCTAGGTCATTTCACTAGCAAATCCCAGTACAAGCAAATCAGACTCATTGTGATTCATTACATTCAAATGAATATTGGCAAAAGCATTGGCAAAATGTAATCATCTGGCCAAAGTGCTTAAACAACAAACTCTAGCGAAATTAAACATATCACTTCAGTTCTATCAAGTGAATCAAATTGATCAAAACTTTTATGGTGTTCTTTTCGTGTTTGCCAATTTTCACACAATAACAACAACATGGTTTGATTTGCTCAACAATGTCAATGCTGTTGGCATTTGATTTATGTGGTCATATTTTCAGAATTTCACCAGCATTGCTCATGTATTTTCACAGGTGTTGTGTTTCATTACCGGACCAACAGCAGTCGCTACAGTTTAGATTTTGAGCATGCCAAGCAGGCCTGCGTTGATGTGGGTGCAACCATTGCCACGTCTGAGCAGCTAAATTCAGCTTACGAGGACGGATTTGACCAGTGTGATGCCGGATGGCTGGCGGACCAAACCGTCAGGTGATTTTTAGCTCCAGTCCCTTTGAACTGTTTGATTATAGAGAGAGTGGAAAGAATTGGCCAGAATTTAACTTGCATCCCCTAAACGAGCACTACAACTCAAAATGTCTGGAAACCAGACATGGGTTCACTTTTGGCATAGCATTGTCTGTTCTGTGCACAATCATGTTATCTATATTGTTTATATAAAAACCACATCTGGGATTGTTCTTACAGATATCCAATAACAAAGCCACGGGAAGGTTGCCATGGAGATATGATAATGAAGCCAGGAGTTCGAACATATGGAATCAGAGATCCCTCTGAGACTTATGATGTGTACTGCTATGTAGGAAAACTTCAGGGTAAGTTTAGAAATCAGCTACAGGGGCCTGGGTAGTTCAGTGAGTAAAGACGCTGACTACCAACCCTGGAGTTGCTAATTTGAATCCAGGGTATGCTGAGTGACTCCTGCCAGGTCTCTTAAGCAACAACATTAGCCCGGTTGCTAGGGAGGGTACAGTCACATGGGGTAATCTCCTCGTGGTCGCTATAATGTGGTTCGCTCTCTGTGGGGGCGCTTGGTGAGTTGTGCATGGAGGCCGCGGAGAATAGCGTGAAGCCTCCACACATGCTATGTCTCCATGGTAACACACTCAACAAGTCATGTGATAAGATGCACGGATTGACGCGGAGGCAACTGAGATTTTTCCTCCACCACCCGGATTGAGGTGAGTCACTACGCCACCACGAGGACATAGAGCGCATTGGGAATTGGGCATTCCAAATTGGGGAGAAAAACGGGAGAAAATAAAAAAATAAAAATAAAGAAGTCAGCTACTGACATTTTCCCATATAGAGAATCCTACCGGGCTAGCTTGCTATCTATGGTTTACATGTACATTTATTCATTTAGCAGATGCTTTTAGCCAAGTTTTCAACTTATAATTTGTGTAATTCCAACATGATATGAATGCATCATAACCCTCAAAGCTGATCCAATAAAGTGTGATGTTTGTATTTCGCTAAACTAATGGGTCATCACTCTAACAGGCCAAACAAATATACACAGCACAATGAAATAATAGGCGAAGACGTCCATTTTTAACTAGATGGAACAAATTCTTATAAAAACTTTTCTGAATACAATAAAATACAGTTATATTAAAATTGACTTTTACTCTGTCCAACATCTTGGATGAAAGTTTTCACTGAGATTGCCGTAATAGCAAATGATTTATCCACAAATGATGTTAGCAAGGCTTCCTTAAAATTTGCACTTATTTAGTTAGCTTATAACTTCAGCTGTTTGGAACAGCCTGAGCATCTGGAGCGCATCTATAGAAAGTCACCTAATATGTTGTCTAGGTAGGCAGCTCACTAGTTTGTGGAACTGAGCCTGTAGAATATAAACAACGTGAACTGAAAGAAAGGGAAACATGATGTGTAACAATAAAATTGACTGGATATATGTGATTCTTTTCTCAGGTGAGGTGTTTTACCTAGCAGTTAATACTAAGATGACTCTTGATGAAGCCAGGGAGGCGTGTGAGAGAGAGGATGCAGTTTTAGCTGCACCAGGTCACCTGCACGCAGCCTGGAGGGAAGGCATGGACCGTTGCGACTTTGGCTGGCTGTCGGACGGCAGCGCCCGCTACCCTATCTCTGTACCAAAAAGGCAGTGCGGCAGAGGACAGCTGGGTATCAGGACAATGTACCGCTACCTCAACCAAACAGGATTTCCCTTACCGAGTGAGAAGTTTGGAGCTTATTGCTTCAAAGGTATGACTTCATGAGATGCTTACATTATTTTATTATTTGCACAATATATATTGTACTAAATGGATAGCTTCAGCTCATTTCGGAAGTTGTTATAGAACAGACAAAATTTGCACAACTGTGACCGCAAATCAAATTAATTCTATATTAATGCACCAAGATAATACGATAATAATGTGTTTGTCTAATGAATATTATTGCAGAAAATTGTTTATTAGTGGCAAGCATCGCTATTATTATTGCTCATACTTCGCATTAGGGGCTTGTTCTAAACCCCAAACCCTAAGTATAATGCATAACTCATCCTACAATGTTTGTTCCACAAATATTTTCCCCAAAACTCCTCCTATTACCAGTAGGGGGTGATTTTTAGCTCGTTATAGCATTGAAAAAAGCTAGATGCAGTGCAATGAATAGAACAGGATGCAGGTTTCTCGAGACTCATATTTTGAAGTTGAAGTTGAAGGAATATTCCAGGTTTAATACAAGTTAAGCTCAATCAATAGCATCTGTGGTATAATGTTGATTTAAAAAAAGAACAACAAATATTGAGATTACTGTGAGGCACTTACAATGGAAGTGAATGGCGCAAATTTATGGAGAATGGCCACTTAGTAGACCAAACAGATAGTCCTGTCCCCAGACTCATGCAATTGGTTGTGCCAGTGATGCGGCATCAGGCTGGTTGGGATGCTAAAACAAATGTTTTGAATAATCTTTTGGTAGTGCCACAGTGTTACACTTTTTCGAGAAATTACAGCATTGATTGTCTTTTAGTTGTCTCTGCATTTTAACCTCAAAAAAACATTGAACAAATGACACATTTCACCTTTAACTACATAGACATGTGCACTCTACATTTCATTTTACACATCCCCCATCACAGATATTGTTTTTATTACGAAGGGAGGTTTCTGTTTTGCTGTGATTTTGTAACAGCTGTTACTGAGAGACTCTGGGTTGACTTTCCCCTTCTCTTGTAGCTGGGTGGAAGCAGCATAAGCATTCTCTCCTGGGCATCCTCACATTTTAGCCCCTCATCTGCCAAACTCCTGTCCAACATCTAGCTCAAATATGTGCCGTAAAATGGCAAACTAACTGACCTGTTTTCAGGTCACTTACTGTGCCCAGACCACCTATGGCCTTTGAACCTTGTATGTATCCTGTTGGGGGTTGTGTAAACTTTCTGTCTGCTCAACCTCAGTCGTCACTATTGAAGGAAAATGGAAACAGGACAAACAAAGACAATGATTAACATGCGCTTAATCCAAATTTACATCAAGTATCTCCTTTTCACCCCCTACCTCTTGGGAATTTGTGGCTTTCCTGTTAGCTGCGGTTTGTTTCATGAAACTGGTCTTGAAGCACTTCTCATAAATGGGCTTCCACCGCAGAGTACCGCAAAACAAACAAAAGTGCTCTGGGTAAGCCAGGAAAAGAGTGCGGAAGGCAAGAGTGCCCCAATATAATATACCAACAAGGGCTTGCTGGGGGATGTGGCTTCCTCCTGTGCTTTTAAAAGGGAAAAAGATGCCTCGTGTTTTACATCAGAGATGGCTGCAGAAAAAGAGGACATGCCCCTAACGTCAAACAGCTGGCTGTTTGTCTACACACTGAGCAACTGAGAGATATTGTACCATCATAGCCCTTTCATTAGTGTGTAGCTGAAAGAAAGAAACCAAAGAAAAAAGTAAAAGAGGGAGAAAGAAGGCAGGCAAGAAAGGACTGTTTCACAATGCTTTGCATAACTTCAGCATTATTCAGTTGTTCTGTGAGATGAAATGTCGTGGATACTAAAATGTATTCAATAAATTATTTAAAAATGATCAAATGCACTAAACGTCAGAAAAGAGTTACTAAGTTACTAAAGTGGTTGCTTTAAAAGCATATTTGTTACAAATTACTACATGCAAATATAGACAAGAGAAAAGCAATACAGATAGGCAAGATAAAGCCAGCAAAACAATTTCACCATTTAAATGCGCTGTTTTATCGTAGAAAGAATATTAATGGCTACTTTTCCACGAAAGGAAAGCACAATGTTCAGTTGTGGTCATTGTAGTATATTTCTTTTGTTGTAAATTTACAATTGTATTCCTGCAAGTAATCCACATTTTTTCCAAAGTGGATTGATTTTCTGATAAAAATTTTTTAGTGTAACTGTAGGGGAATACGGTTACCTTTTTTGCATCCTGATTACTCCACAAACCTGGTGTTGATTTATATAAAAGATTTGTTTTATATTACTGTCCACCATACTCAGTTCAGTCAGTTCAATGCATTCGAGAACATGCATTAAGGACATGAAATGAGATCAAGTGTTAAAAAAAATGTACTGTATGTTTCCAAGTATAAGTATAAATGACTCCGCTGCATGCAGCCAGATGGCTGGCTACCAAACTTGCCGTCATGAATGGGTTTCCTGTGTTGTTCAGATTTTAGTGCGTTTTCCTTTGCAAGAAAATCTTTGATCATCTGAGCAAAACCTTTGGAAACCCACCAACAAGTCTGTCATGAGCACAGCAGCTAACCGAGAGGGGTGAACATTATTGAGTCAGAAGTTACAAGAGTTTAAGTGTTTATATTGGTCAATAAAAAGTAGGCCTGCAACTAACATTTATTTTGATAATCGATTTATCTAACGATCATTAGAATGATTATTCGACTATTCTGCGATTATTGCAACGATTAATCATTAGCTCTAAACTGATTATTCAGCTTGTGCCCTGGCTTAAAAGGTTGAATTAAACGTGCTTACTAACGATAAACAAGACAAAATCATCTTGTGAATGCATCTTTTCAAACGATTTTTAGATATTTTAAAATATTTGTATTTGTAATATTATATTCAACGTTCTCAGATAAAAAAAATTTCTTCTGAAGTATAGCTGCTAAAGAAAATGTATGTTGTTTTAAAGGAGTTTTATATATTTATATTGGAAAACCAGCCAAAACTAAACATATTTTGTTGCAGTGCATAGATACAATAAGGCGAAGATACATTTTCAATCCATCATTAACTCACAAAAAAACAAACTCTCTCTAATTAATAAAGCTGCCAATTTTCTTCACAATAAGAAATGCACTGTGACACATATTATGATTCAATAAGTCACGAGCCATCACGTTATAATCTAGCTGCAATAAGCGTGCAGGCTCGAGGGATGAGCATCCCCGTGACAGAGTGTACATCAGCCGGGTACAGTTTTAGTCTTTCCCCTTAGATCGGGACACTTCTCACAACTCAAAGAGGAGGCACTGACCGCACAGAGATATGCCAGTTTCGGCATTTGTAGTTATTTACGTGATCTGCTTCCGTATTAAATGAACTTTAATAAAGCTATAATGCATTAAACATAACTGCATTGAAGATGTAATGCCAGGGTGGATCTTTTAAAGAGCTCCTGCTCTGCTTATTCCACAATGAGTGTGCTTCTGTATTTACTTATTTAGTAATTGTGCAGTATAATTCCCTTGTATTTTGTGATTTACATCACCTGAAGTAGTTTGTAAGGTTTATAGTGCATCTGGACTGTGAACTGTGTAATTCTTCCACTCGTCAGTCAGGCGTGAACTGCAGTGCTGCTCTCACGCATCATCATTAGAGTTTAATGGGATCTCATGTTGTAATAAATGAGATCAAATGACTATTTGACAATAAAACGTTTTGTTGACAATTTTTTATTGTCGACATTGTCGATAACGTCGACTAAACATTTCAGCCCTTATAAAAATGTAGACCCTGTATCTGGGTTAGCATGAATGTTTTAAGGTTTGATTCAAAGACTTTGGCACCTATTTAATGAAACAGTCTTATTGCTTTTATTCAAGAATATTTACCTGCTGTAGTCAAAATGTGTTCAGGCCACATGAAACAAGTCAAAAAGTTCTGGAAAGGAAACTGGAGTTTGAAAATAAATATAAACTGTCAAGTTCTACCCTGTCATACACAGTACGCCATTTTCCTAAAATAACTCATATTATCCAAAGAAATGCTTAGACTATTCTGCTATTGTTGGCTTTGAAATAAATTCCATGACTAAATTACCAGGACTGTGCTGCCAGTGATTGTACTAACATGGTCAATGTTAATATACTGTTTGTTCCTCATTTTGGATAAACCTACCAAGCTTAACTTAAAACATGTTCCTTTTAAAGTTGATTTAAAGGTTGTTTCGATTGTAAAATACTCTCTCCTATCCCTGTTTTAAGTACAATTATAGTAAGCCATTAGTAGGTTGATTTACCAAAGAGAGTAACAAAACACTGATCTTTTTGTTTGAGTAGATGGATATGTTAACTCCTGGCTCAACCAATGGCATGATTTTGGGGCAGGACAACCTGTTTGTCCAAACAACAAGAGGAAGTGTGTTTGAAACACCTGTTTGCATGCTATTTATTTTTGCAATTTAATTTGTTGCCACTAGTGATGCATAAATTGCACACTTCACTTTAGGGTTTTTCAAATCAAAATAACATATTTCCTCTCTCTCTCTTCTCTCTCTCTCTCTCTCTCTCTCTCTCTCTCTCTCTCTCTCTCTCTCTCTCTCTCTCTTTCTCTCTCTCTCTCTTTTCCAGCATGGGAGCCCACAACAGCTCCTACAACTGTGCCCACAACAGCTCTTATAACTGTGCCCACAACAGAGACTACGACAACTCTAATTCCTTTGGTCACCCTTCCAGTCTCTTCCCTTAGAGCAACCCCTTCTACGCAAGCCCATAACTTCACGGAAGAGCCATCTTCCATGTTTTCTGCAAGAATGGCTCCACACCACAAAGCCACCCCCGAGGCCTACCCATCTGCTGAAGCCATCACTTCTACCCCAACTGAAGAAATCCCATTCAAAGACTATGACGATGGGAACAGTGTCTTGGTGCAAGCACTTCCCCATGCTGTTGATTCTGTCTTACCTGATCAGCTACCCTCAATCCCCACCACAACTGGAATTACCCCATATCCAGATCCTTATCAAGATCAGCCCACCACAGGAAGCAGACACCCTGGGATGGATACGCCTCATGGGGAATACAATGAAAGTAGCGCAGAGGGTAGCAGCAGTGGAGACATGGACACTCCTGATAATGTAATTCCTACTTTGCATACTGTGTTTGTTATGGTCAACCAAGAAGACACAGCAAAACCAGCCATCGTGTACAAAGAGAATGAAACCACAGCAAACACGACTCAAGGAGGGCTGGTCATTGCTGAGTCTACCATGATAAAACCACATTTAAGTGAAACGGTCATAAATGTTGAGAACACGGAAACTAGAAAGGATATTGACAGTCCACTGGACATGAAAAAACAGTCTCCACTCCATATCCTCATAGTCAACTTCCAAGACAAAAACCACTCAGGTAAGACTCACCTCAAGGAGATGTCACATTTTTAGTGCAATTACATTTGCATTTGACAGACCAAAACAACTTGCTTTTCTGCATGCCATTACATTTCTCGAATGGTCAATCCCTAGCCTTTCAAAATATATTATCTTTTTAACCCTAAGCCCATAGGGACGTGTTTGACAAATGCACATTATGACTTCTTTGTGATACTCTCTATGATAGTCAAAGCTAGCTGCATGTGCAGATGAAGTGAACAGACTCAAACTGTCCATGTGTCTAGAAACAACTAGGCTGCACGCAGCCATGTACTATGCTGATGACGAAATTTGCACAATGTACAGTGTGCACGAGAAAAGGTACAAATGGTAAACCAAAGTTACTTTGGCCTTTACAGTGCTATGCTATAGGAACACAATTAAATAGGGTGAGTTAAGTTGATGTAGGAAGATCAAGTGAATAGCACTACCAGTGAGTTTTCACTGGTGTACCTATAGCTCAACTGGTACAACATTGTGCTTTCAACGCCAACGCCATGGGTTTGTTTCCGAGAGAACACCTACTGAAAAAAGATATACCTTGAATTCACTGCAAGTCACTTTGGATAAAAGCATCTGCCAAATGAATAAATGTAAATGCTTTTAAAGCAGCAAACAGAGCCAATAAATTCTGGATTATTGTTGTAAAGCATTCAATCAAATCTTCAGGTGATTGTTTCCTTCCAAACAAGACCACTGTGCTCATATGACCCAGACTTGCTTGTCCTGTCATTTTTCGGTACACTAATGTTCTGTGATTGTTGCTTGTCCAAAGCAGCATGCAGTTAATTAGTGATTGAGTTTAGGAAACAGTGAGATGCAAATTAATGCAGGTCTTGGCTGAAGAATGGTCAGGCTTGGCTCTGTCCAGCTGCCCAGTGCTGTCTTTCAAACCTGGCATCTGTTGTCTTTTGATTAAATGCAGATTCTTTGATAGCTGGCTTGTGCCAAATCTTTATCTCATCCAGAAGTATAGCCAAACAAGTGGTGCTGCCTACATAACAAAGAAGCATGGAAAAATATCACCCATGCTTTCCCATGACCTTAACTGACTTTCCGTGTTGCTGGAGAGAGAGAGAGAAGTTGATAAACATTGTACAGGGGCTGCAGACAGCATTCCTGTCTTGTCTGTCCTGTGGGTCAACATTAATCAGCTGACCCATTTAAACCATTTGATACTGTTAAAGTGACATTACTCTAGTAAAGCATCAGGGAAAGGTGTTGAGTTTGAAAGAGAGAGAGAGAGAGAGAGAAAGAGATTAGCTCTCAAAGCCATGAGAGACAAATAGATCCCAGGTCAAATGGCAAAGCCCCTTAAAACATCAATCAGCGATGTAATAACTTTGAGCTAATTACTTTCCCTTACCTCCGCATCAGGTTACCATATGTGGCTGCCAGTGTGTTCACAAAGGAAAGCATATTTGGGGTTATTATATATATAAGGATTTTCACATTCAAGTAATCACATTCTTACATTTTTTAACAGTTTAAAAATGAAAAGATCTGGTGGCTGAAATTGGATATACTGTAGAAGCCATTTGTTTTTAGGGTCTCATAGGGACATATCACTGAATGAAATATGTAATAAGCAGTTTGCTGTATGAAGTAAAACTAATCAGTAATATCTTGACTGCCTAACATCACAATTGACCCAAGAGTTTTATTTGCCCCAAGCGAGACTCTTGCCTTTAGGTGGAGTTTTAAGGCCCTTTTATTTTTCCCCAACCATGACAGTATCTAAGACATCAGTAAAGTGTCTTCAAAAATGGTCAACATATAGTTGGAACTGAAAATGTAACCAAGCTTTACAGTACTATGTGGTGGTAATTCAGAGCTAGCTCTAAAACACTCTAAAGTTTTAATGTGAATGCATGATGGGTTCTCTTGTTTTGTCAACAGTTTCTCAAATTCTCAAATTCCTTGATAAACCAGCTGCTCTGTTGGGTGAAATGGAGTCTCCTTTGGGCAGTGGAGAGTTTGATTTATATCCCTCAGCTTCTGTTGCCATTACCCCAAAATTGAGTTTCATCAATGGAAAACATGAGCTAACTCTGAAACCGGACATTGAGCAAACTCAGGAAGCTAGAGGAGACCAGTTTGACACCGCCATTCCGGCAATGGGAGAAACCATCCTTGATTATGAGACTGGCATGTTTATTGATGAGGCTGAGGGCACCAGATCATCCCATGAGACGGGTGAATCTGGCTCAACAACGAAAACCACAGTCGAGCCCCAAACAACAACAACAAAGAGCTCTGAATGTAAAACCATGGCAGAGTTACCCACATTTGCAACCAAATCCCCAAGCCATGAGATGCCCTTACACACCATAACCTTCAGAAAGCCAATGAACGAAGAGGGTTCGGGGATGCAGCCAACAGATGATGAAAAGGAATTGACCGCTCTGGAAGGTTCTGCGGATGACGTGCTACCAACATTTACATCTCAGGACTCAGATGTGGTAGCTACCGATGAGACGGAAATAGCTGAACCAGAGAAGACTACAAAAGAAAATGGGGTGGATAGTTCCACCAAGGCACCATTTTTCACATTAAAAACAACTCTAGAACCCAGCACTACTGGCAGAAAAAGGCAGCCAGATACAGAAGATTTTGATGGATCAACCTCAGCCGAGGAAGAGAGCTCGGGACAAGATTTATTTCCAATCGAAGAACCAAAACACCCAACTCAATCACCTTCTATTACTGTTTCATCTGACAACTTTACAGGTTCCTTAACAAATACTGATTCTAATCAGCCAAGGCAACCCATTAGTTTGGATGTGCTGAATGCAGAACCAACTATTCGTATTGTTTTAACTTCTCAGAAGGAGGAAGTCTTAGGAGAAGAAACACAAACAAAGTCTCCTACAAAGTCTACAGAGTCTCTTTATACTGAAGACATTGGGAGTGGACAAGACCAAATGACCACCAAAAGTCCTTTGTTGGGGCCTGAGATTGAAAAGGATGCAAGCACAATTTTTACCATCACTGAGGACTTGAGCTCTGGTGATCAGCCAACTGAAGTATACTCAATGAAACTATTCACTGCTACTACAGTGCCATCCCTTCCCATTCAGGAAACTGAAGAAACAAGGAAGATTAGTGCAGATTATGAAGCAACTAAATTTATTGAAGGCTCTGCAGAAGACCCAACAGTACTGACTTTTACTTCTGTCCAAACTCAGACAAAGTCCCAATTCACAACCCAAACTCCAGTGACCACCATTCTGCCCACTGATGGTCTAAGAGCAATGTTTTCTTCTGAAGAAACCATTTTAATCCAAACAATACCAACCACCTCAGTATATTCATCAGAGACTTCTGAGGAGAAAACTCAAGAAATTTCACTTGGTTACGCAACTGAGAAACCTCTCACTTCTTCAATTTCAGTTTCTCATCTTCCCACCTTCAGTATTTCTACAGAACCAGTGCCAGTCCAGGTCTTGGGTGGAGGAACGAGTCAGTGGACTGCTACAGAAGAAATTCTCACCACTCCCGAAGCTACACCAACTGTGACATTTGAGAAGGATTTTGTAGATTATGACACTGAGGCAGGTCCCTCAATCGTTGAGGGACAACCACCATCCATGGATGAGTTCACTACAAGAAAACCAGAACCTTGGACTGCTGCCAGCTACACTGTTGAGAGCCACATGGTTGATTTACAAGGTACAGTATCACTTTTTTCACACTGTTAAAACTGCTGTATGTAATTTCTGCACAACTTCCAGTATCAGACAGAATTCCCAAAATAATGACTGTTTCCTAACAGGTTTGAAAACTTGTTCAGACAGACAGGTAGCCCTTGCCAAACTCATGCCTTTGGTTAAGGCAATGATGCTTTGCTGGGCCACTCAAAAAAAAGAGAAAAAGACTGTAATTCTGTTTGGTGCCACTAGTGTTGCTTATATTGATTATCTTGTAGAGTTCCATTTTGCTCATTTTCACCACTGTTCCCTTCTTGAAGTTACAAACAAAAAAATACTTTTGCTTTATAGTGTCCATAGACCATTTACAGAGTAATAAACATTATTTTGTTATTTCAGGCCTCACACTTTGCTCAGTCAGTCTGTGTGAGAATGGTGGAACATGTTTTTTTAAAGGAAAAGGAAACATTTGTGTCTGCATGCCTGGATTCAGTGGGGAACGCTGTGAAAATGGTAGGAAGGCTCTAATATTTTCAGATTTATTCATTTTTGTTAAAGATTCAGAGTTCCTAGATTAGTGTCAATTTCTCATCACATCCAAATTCCTGCAGACATTGATGAATGCCAGTCCAACCCTTGTCGCAATGGAGCTACTTGTGTTGATGGGTTAAACTCTTTCAGCTGCATCTGTCTGCCCAGCTATTCAGGAGCCCTTTGTGAACAAGGTATGAAAACACCATTTAACATATTGCAATAAATTTAATTGGGAAATTATATGAAATTCTTGAAGTATTTTGGTCTATTTACAACTAAAGGTATATGGACATTTTCTGTGGCATCCTATTGCTAACAGGTAGCTAGCAGATTTACTTAATGGAAAGTATCTATTGCATGCTAGCCTATGGCTATCAGATAGCTATTACATCTTAATGTCTATGGATAGTGTATGTGACCTGTTAGTAGGTTACTAGCAGATTGTTATTTACAACTAAATGTCAATGACAGCATCTGTGGCATGCCATCCGAATGCTTGCAGTTTACACATTAACTAGCTGGTTGATAGTAGACTGGTAAGTAGTTCTAGTAAGCAAATCACACTAGCTTCATCCCAACACACATAATTATGGTTTTACATTCCAAATAGTTTGATGAATGCATTAAACGTTTGTTTCCGGTGATGCACAAATGACTACTAGGCTTCCACTGTAAGTTAAACACAACTTACCTAGTTTTCATATTATTGCTACAGGCTGGTGGATGGAATATGTTATGATGTATTAAGGTGCAGACATTAGGTGCTTTATAAATATTGATTTATGGCTGTTTAATTATTCCACTGGACCAATGATTGTATATGGTATGCATTCCAAACTGTTAGTCTGGACTCAGACAAACCAAACCATTGAGCTCACCACATCTGGCAGGCCTGATCCTTCAGAGGGTGTGTGGTTTGGTGTCCAGAGAAACTAAAGCAGATTTGTGTCAACAATAGGGTTCAGAAAAAAGGGCACAATGTCAGAGACGGTACTGCCTCTTCCTTTTCACTGAACTCACTGCCTTACTTGGAATGAATCCAGGCACATTAGTGTGGCTAGGTAAATGATGAGTGCATTTTCCTTCATTATCCTCATCATATTTGTCCTCCACACAAGCACTATTTTTCACAAGTTGGGTTGTGACTTTTAGAGGGCTTTAGAATCTAATTAAAGACAGAATTAAATGGCATTTACAACTCACTGAATTTCCGTAATGTCACAGATTTCTGCCTTAAACACAATATTCAGCATAAAACACTACAGGATTGGCCATCAGGATTTGATTGAATAGCCAAATGATATTTATTGATCAATATATGCACTGATGAATCATGCACAATATGACCAGGAAAGTGGTCAATTTGGTTGGTAGGTCAAAGTGGCTAATTTACTCTAATTTAATTAAAGCTGAAGTGTGTAATTTCTGTGCCATTAGCGCCATTCTGCGCCACACAGAATTGCTAAATGAATGACTTTCAAACCACTTTCCCATATACTCACCCTGTCTTCCATTGATTCTGCCAAACAGGTACTGAACTCATGCCATTGGCTGAGCCAATTATCTTTTGTTAGGCCGTTCAAAGAAAAGTTGAAAGTACCGCAGAGCTAATGTTTACTTTTCATGGTAATCAATCTACGAATAGCTTGCATACAGTTGTCTCTACTCATTAAGCCAGGATATAAGAAAGTAAAGAAAGTAAATGGGGTCAATTTAGATTTCAATGAAGCATTTGTACTGTATATGTAGGTGCCAAATGTATTGCCAGGTTAATCATTTATTTTAGTCTTTGGCCAGGCATTGCTTTGTGTAGGGGTTAAGCTTTGATATGGATGAAGTGAAGTACAGTCAAATCACATTTACATACAAAGAGTGCCTTGTTGACATCTACTGAATGCCTCGTTTCACAGTCAGTTCCCATTACTCAACCAAAATGTGTGTTCAACCCTTGAGTAACAGTACATAACTTAAAACATGAGAAAATCCCTTTGGATCATCTGTTGTGGCTTGAATTATGGCAAACATCTCTTAAAAAAGAGACAGAAAATATTGAAGCACTTTGCACATGGCTGTGGACAGTGCTCAGTGTTTGAGTATTATGAAGTCAAGTCATTCTCCTGTGAGATTGATTCTGACAATGGTTCCTTGGCCCTTTCTTTGCTGTTCCCTTAATTAAAGGTGAGGCCCCTTTAAGAGCGAGATTGCCATTGGAACATGGGTCTATATTGCGAAATCAACTGGAACCAATTAATACGTCAATATGTCTCGAAGAGGCTCATGTGAGCTCCAAATCACATTGGGGACAAGCTCCAGTATAGCAACTCCCTAACATTCGTGTAGGGGTTTTCTTGTTATGGGACCCTTGGTTTTCCACTCTAAAAATAATCAGGACTTACGTATGTGAGCAAGCTCAAAAAATATATATATATTTTTTTTTACTTTGAAGAGGGCTATTAACCTTCTCGGGACTTGACATTTACGCACACTTTCACAGACTTGACAATCATGTTGGGCGTTGGTCCCCCAATGAATTGGTTCCAGCTTCATCCAAAATATTGTTGCCATTACTCAGCAGAGCTAATCTCTCTCTCTCTCTCTCTCTCTCTCTCTCTCACACACACACACACACACACACACACAAACGCACACACATGCACAAACATCACCTCTGAGGACATCTGTTTGCTTGTTAGCCAAAGTCAGGAGACCAGAAAAAAAAGTCAAGAACTCTTCAGTTTTGCAGTTGTGGTACCGGTAATGTAAAAGAAATATAAAAAAGACCCTTATTTCACTTTTAATAAATCAAGTCACAATACCACTCAAAAATGATCTTCTGATGACACAGCCAATGTAGCATGCAGCAGCAGTATGCAGTTCAATGGAATATTTGTTTCTATCATTGACTAGTGGTTGCAGTCTTTTTCCTTATTTCATCCATGGCATGGTTCATCATCATAGATATCACCTTACAGCACTGAGCAGGCAAGTTTATAATCTCCCACAGTCAGAGACCAGAGTTGGCTCCATTTAACAAGACCACCTGAACTTTAACCCCAGCCACCCAGTAGAGAGGGTCAACTCAGGGTCTGGGGCAGGGGTGTATAAATATTTGGTATGGCCATTATTTAATTCCAGTTATAATTGGAGGAACTATTTATACCTGCAAGTATTGGGTATCTGGACTGTATTTCTAATCAATTACTTGCTAGAGCAAACTTTTAGCATAGCTCATACTTAGAGTTAGGGATTTGAAAGAAAAAGATAACGTAAATAACTCGTGAATGAGAGTAATGAGTCAGATAAAACTATGAGTTGTGCATCTGACATGATTTACTTGGCCTTGTTTAGTGGTGTTTTATTCCCAGCCTCATTAGATGCCATTGTTTGCATTTAGCTTTCACGCTGAGCGCTACGGTCATTGGGGGGTTACAGATACGGTTCTGTGTCCACATTATATTCTGCAGTAAAACTGATTGTACTTAATCTGAAAGACAGGATTTTTTTATGGATAAGACTCCAGATAATCGCTAAGGAGTCAACCATGAGACATTTTTTCTGATAGATAGATGTGACTGTGAGCACTCATGCATGATGTGTGTTGCTTGTTGTTATATCACGAATTTCAGAAGCATCTACAGTTAAAATAAAAGGCTTTTTATTTAATTATTTTTAGTAGGAATGCACCAAAATGGCTGGTATTATGGTCAAAACCGATATTAGGGCATATATTTTAAATCAGTAGAAAATCACTTTTTAACACTTTTTAAACCTAGCATGTAGAAATTATATTTTAAATTGGAAAAAGTATGCCATTTCCTGCTGAGAACCTGCTTAAACCATCCCAAGATGGTCTTCTAGCCTTGGTCTTCATGCTAATTTTAGATGGGGTTTGGGCACCTGTCATCTAGTTAAGCTGAATGATCAACTGAAGACCAACTTGGGCAGTCTGGGTGACCAGCTCAAACCAGCTAAGACCTGTAAACCAGCAGGGTGATTTCATCTGCTTCCAATATTTGACAAATACATTTTTTTTTTATTCTTTTAAAGAAAAATATGTGCTATTGTGTGTGTGTGTGTTTCTCATAATTCAATGTATCCCATTCATACCTTCAGATACAGAGGTTTGTGACTTTGGTTGGCACAAGTTTCAGAGCCACTGCTATAAATACTTCACACACCGGCGCACCTGGGAAGCAGCTGAAAGAGAGTGTCGAATGCATGCTGGTCATCTCACCAGCATCCTGTCTCACGAGGAACAGCTCTTTGTAAATGGTAAGTGTCCTGTTTCATGAACCATATCCAATACAGGTTATGTATTTGGGGTTCCCGTTAAATGTATGTCTTACAAAAAACAGATACTCATTATAGAATTTCTATCATATCCATTAGCTACTATTCTTTAAAATGACACACCCTGTATCTTAATTACTTGAACTATAAGCATTTGAGAGTGGTATACATACCACAGCCTGGCATTAAAGGTTTATTTTCCACATCATTTACTCACCCTTATATTGTTCCAAACCATTGTCTTTCATTCTTTTCTGGAACACAAAAGGAGATGTTTGGCTGAATGATAACAATGATCACATCCATGCAACAAAAGCATATTGTGACATATTGGGGGGCTGTAAACTAAGATTATGAAAAAAAATTAAAAACTGAATTATTATGACCCTGGCGCTATATTCCAAAACTTTATATGAGGAAAAAAAATATCTTATTTGTGTCAAGACATGAGTGTTCCATATTTGAGATGAGGGGCTAATATTGTAGAGATATGAATTGACACATGTAATTGTTTTGTAGGTATGGGACATGACTACCAGTGGATTGGGCTAAATGATAAAATGTTTGATAATGATTTTCGCTGGACAGATGGCAGCCCGATGGTAAGATGAGTCATTATTTACATCCTAATAAGGTTCTTTCATTAGATGCATACCTGTGCTCCAGGCAACATCATTGCTGAGATATGAGTCGGGAAAAGCTATATGCTGGAATTGGACATGATTAAATGAGGTTGCTTGATCCTAAAATTAATGAGAACCCCTAATCAACAGATGCAAGGTGCATTTTTTGCAGTCCATCTAAGTGCACGCAGACATTTGGAAGGATGTTGGTTGCTCTTCAATCTGTGAAACTCTCTTGTATAAACATTTGCTGCAACCATGGTTCAGTTAGGAATATGGTTAAAGGGATAGTTCACCCAAAAATGAAAATTTTCTCATCATTTAATCCATAAGACTCCAGTGGTTTAATCCAGTGCCTAGAGACTGAAATGGCAAGAGGTACATCCATTACTATTCACTCATTATTATTATTATTTTCAGATATTCTAAGTCTGGAATGCTCCACAGCTAGATTTTAGAGCTGTTTGATTCCAGGATTTTGGAATCGATTCCAATTGATTCTTCATTAAAAAGGAGGCAAAGTGGAATCTTACAGTATAGGTCTTTTGAGATCAATTCATACAGATGAACAAACATATTGGATATTAAACTGATGACTGATCGACTACAAAATGCTTGTTGATCAGTCAAGGTATTGTCATTTAGCTGTCATCCCTTTAAAATCTTTATTTAGTATTAGTGTATGTAATTAAACACAGTCCAAACATATCATGTTCCTGAGCGGAATCGATTCCCCTGAGTGGAGTCGACTCTGGATTCCCAACACCTCGGAATTGATCTTTGGAATTGTTTCCCAGCCCTACCAGATTCCACAATGCTTTACCACAAACTATTTCATGAATTATTACTGATAGCTGGTCGAAGGCAACTGAGTTTGTGAAGGACCTAAATAGAACGTGTACATTGCTTGTGTTTTGTTATTTGGTTCTATTTGGTGTATATCTTTTTTTTTGTTATTTGGTGCATTGATTTATTTATTTATGTTTTGTGTTGGGCATTTGTTTCCTGTGTATTTGTGGTTAATCATATTGTTAAATTTGATCTTTTATATTGAGGGATACACCATCAAGCAGACAGTTTGCGCCTTCATTTGCAGTTTGCACTCCCAATTAGTTTTTCCTACAGTCAACAAGCCTCAGTTGAAAACTTGCTAAAGATTTCAGACCCTTGCATCTTGAATCTATGCATTAGGGTTTAACAGATATTCCTCAAAAACAATAGCCCATACAAATTTGATTTGACATATTAATATAAAGTACAATGATTGTGCATCAACCATTAGATGAAAAAATCGATGCATGTTTTTACTGCCTTGCTGCATCTGAAATGGGGCTTGTGTGTTTGTGTTAAACACATGCAAATAGAAACATTCAGTTTCAAAAACCTTTCACCCCCTTTCCTTGATCAAGGAAAGTCCCATGCAACCCTACCAGATGTCTTTTAAAGAGCATCTGTTTTGATTCTTACATGTGATATTTGTGCCCTCATGTGGCCACATGATGTAGAACAAACTTGTAGTTGTCTGAAAAACACAACATCCCCTTGCTGTACTAGTGTTTTGGAATTCATTACCATCTTGAATTAAATCACACTCCATTCTGTTTGCTCTAGCAATTTGAGAATTGGAGAGAGGGTCAACCAGACAGCTTCTTCTCCACTGGTGAGGACTGCGTGGTGATGATCTGGCATGAGAATGGCCAATGGAATGATGTGCCATGCAATTACCACCTGACTTTTACCTGCAAAAAGGGCACAGGTGAGACCCCCTCTTCCTCCTCATTTGGCCGATAGGCATCTTACACCCAGATGTGAGCTCATTGCCTTTCTACTTTACTTCTCACAGTTTCCTGCGGGCAGCCACCTATCGTAAAGGATGCCAGTATATATGGCAGCAGGAAGCCGCGCTATGAGATTAACTCCCTGGTGAGGTACCACTGCAAGGACGGTTTCATCCAGAGACATGTTCCCACCATCAGATGCAGAGGAGACGGCCACTGGGACAAGCCCAAAATCACATGCATAAATCGTAAGTCACTGTTACCAAGTTTCAGATTAAATAGATGTTAAAGGAATAGTTCACCCAAAAAATTAAAATACTGTCATTTTTTACTCACCCCCATATCATTCCACACCTTCAACACTTCAGGGACATTTGGGCATATGGGGGCCCTACACAAAATCCTACGTAGTACAGACTTACATTCATTTCTTACTAGTGGTCTGGTTGCGTTTCTCCTCCTCTTCCTTTTTTCCCCCCACTCCCAACTTGTAGGTGCGCGTGCGTGCCTGTCACATTTAGCTACAACACTCTCTTTGTAGTTACATTCTCCCTTGCCTCTCAGGTCATCAGGGGCCCCCCTTAGCAGCCACATATGGCACTTTTCCACTGCACGTTACAGTTCGACTCGCCTCAACTCTACTCGCTTTACGTTTCTGAACTTGCATTTCCACTGCTATTTAGTGCCATCTCAACGTGGGTGGGATTATAGGCTGATCGTCATAGCTGCGCCGACTATACTGTTGTGACATCATCTTAAACATGACACAAACTTACCAAAACAATAACACAACCGCTAGCTGTTAGCTACTAGCTCATTGTGCTATGGTGATTTTACACAAGTGTAACAGTTAAATTGGCCTGGTTGTTTTAGAAGCAAGCTTCCAGTAGTTGGTCAACTAAATAAAGTGAAGCTATCAAGCAGAGTATAGAGTTAATGTAACAAAACATACCATCCTCCATCGTGGATCAATGCAGTCCAGTCAGTCCAGGGCACTCTCCCTCCCATTGCTCACCGGTTTAGATAGCGTCCATTTGGGCAAACCACTTCCACTTTTCCTTAATGGTTAGCCGTGTGCGGCCAACAGCTGAGACACTTCCTGAGAGACTTTTTTGTTTCGCTCATCGCTAATGAGTGGACCGTCTGAACTTTGTTTATTGACCACGGCGTGGTTTTGCATTTCATTTTTCACAATTCGAAAGTCGAATGAACAAACTATACTTTTATCGCTGTTGCTAACTTTAAAACTAGCGGGTTGATGTCACGTGTCAGAAATCCAGTGACGCTTGTAGTGATGATTCTCCCTGACGATGACGGTTCAGGGACCATTCAGGGATCTGCAGGATTTTGACATCACATTTAGTATCGGCTCAGCTCGCTTGGAACCTCGACCAAGGTGGTACTAAAAAAAGGGTACCAGGTACTATCCACATTGGGAAACCCCAAAAAAGCAAGCAGAGTCAAGTTGAGTTGTACAGTACAGTGGAAAAGCCCCATTATACCACTTATAGCTAGAAATGGCCCTGTGAGAAAGAAAAGCCAAGAACTTCTGTAAAAAAGTATTTTGTTCTTCCACAAAAGAAAATAATACATGTTTGGAATGACATGAGCTGAGTAGCTAAATGTAAATGCAATTTAACATTTTTGGTTGAACTATTCCTTTGAGTGAAATTATGTATTATACTGCAGATTTTATGGTATTGCACTTTATTTAAAAGTCTCATTTTTTGGTTTCTCAGCATCAACCTACCAGAAGACATACACACACACATTTCAAAACAATAACTATTACAACAATAGTAAGAGACGCTCTGAGTCGACGCAGAACCATCATCGCTGGTCAAAAACAGATGACTCCATACACTGATCTCCAACCAGACAGTTGCTACAGTTGCTTCACATCAACACAGAGTATATCTTTAGTCTAAAGGGATGAAGCCAAACTATGTGCCTGATGAAAGTTTTAGAGCAAGAATGTAATTACCCTGAGGGACTGCAAAAAAAAAACAAAAGAAACACCATTACCCACCCACTGAGTGTACTTTCTGTCATTGACTATGCAATAGGGATAATCACATATTGTATTAAAGTCTTAATGTTTAGAAGTGAAAGGGAGGGGGTGTCTGGATGTAATGTATATAGTAGAGATAATGAACAAGAAATTAAAAACAGCTGTGAATGGTGACTGTTTATTTTTTAATTGATCCGTAACTTTTGCTTAAGAAGAACTGGATCTCCATTCAGAGAGCACAATTATGGTACGCAAAGAGTATAAACAGAACAATTACAGTAAGCATTTACAAAGAATAACAGAACAAAATCTTTATTTTGTTTCACATTGGTGGCATGGGGAGGCTTCAAAGGGTACATTACAGGGTTGGAAGAAAAACAATGCTGAAAGGACTGGAACTCATGAATCGAAAACAAATCTTCATCATTGTCTTCCTCTGTGGCATCCGAAAATTATACCAAAACATTGTACACTCCATATCATATTCTTTTTCACATATCAAAATATATATTTTAGGTGTTTTTTCCCCTTTATTTGTTTTTAAAAAGATATGTGGGTTTGTAGCCTAATATATAACCATTTTTACTTTTTTTAACGAATGTCATGACTAAATATGAAATTATGAATACTGTATGTGTGGTTGAATGAGATAGCCTTTTTTGTTGGACATGTATTAGCTACAACTACATGAAGCCATAGAAGTTAATTTATTGCTGAAGATACATATAACGATGAATGAACTGTGAGATTTTGAATAATAAAGCATTATTATGAACAGTTTAAATCGTGTGTTCTTGTTTGATTTCGTTTCACCAAAAATCCAATGTTACTTCTGAACTTCACGTTAACGTGGTGCTGTGGCTTTAAGCGCCAGAAACACTATCGCGCAGCCATCTTACACATTTGTCTCGGAACTTCCGGTCTAGTGGTTGCTGTATAGAGATATCTGTGGTGTTGATGTCAAAGTAAAATTAGCTAGCGAAGTGTATAGAGTTGTCAAAAGTCATCTTGGGTATTTTACAGTTGGTCAAGGTATCATAACAACTGGACTGAAAGATTTTTAAACAAGATACTTCATAAATACATAACATCTAACTAATACCAATATGACTCATGAAACTTAAAGAGACAGCACAAAGTCATTAAAAATATCTCCGTATGACACCTCTGACCATCTTCTCATGTCATTTACCCATCGTGTTATAGTTAAGGTGAGTAGATTTTTTGAGTGTTAAACCAGGACGGGGGTAGAGGTGCTAAGACATGTATGTGAAAGTGTATATTTTATTTATATTCAATGTACAGCAATTTTAATTACATTTAAGCCTCTTAAAAATGTAGGGTGACAAATACATTTTCAAAAGTAATATTCGTTATGAACTGCATGTGTAATCATATGAGCTCTCACTGTTGGAAATTTCATGTCAACTACACTACGAAGTTGAAACCTAAAAATTAAGGAGAATTACACGTATATCAATTAAATGCTTGTATTATGATAAAGTGCAGTGTGTCATAGCTGTCCGAATGTGATCTGCCAGGTCCAGTTTGCTGCAGTTTAACGCAGTTTTCTGCGGGTGTGTAAAAATGAACACTAGAGAGACAAAAAAACCCTCACTAGCATTTTCAGGTAAAGGGGTGGTGTAGACTCACACCGTCAACTCTTGATGAAAAATACTTCCTGTCCTCCCACACGTAATCCATTTTGATCTCTTCTCAGTAGCTTCAGTACAAACAGGAAGTTAGATGACAAAATGCGGAAGAGTGGAGTGTGAAAAAGGGGCGGGCTGAAGAAGGTGAAAAGAGGGCAGTGTAACGGCAAGGTTTCAGCACCATCATCAAGGTCAAAGGTCAATGGCGGCTTTATACTCGACACGATATCTAACGTTAATGAAGTAAGAGCGTGGATGGTTAAATCAGAGGTAACTCTTAGAAAGCTGTCGAACTTTCTGAGAGATTAGTGGTAAGTGAATTGTCTTGAGGCCAAGTCATTTTTGTTTTAACCGCTGAGGTGGAAATACACAGTAACACGAAATATGAGAATGATTACATTACAACAGCATCCTTTAAAGTCCCATTTAATTAAAATATTTATTTTTGTATCTTTACATTTTTATCTTTGATTTTGTGGCCATCTTAAGTATTCTAGTCAGTTCTACTTTCGACCAAATTAACTTTTAGCAGCTAAAAGATTTATAGCATGAAAACCTGAGATAAACCCTGTTTGCATACATTATCCAGACATCTATTTGATATGTTTACATTTGGAAGAAGTATTCCCCCACCACCTGTATTGCTGCAAGACATAGGCTACATCTAGGATGTCAATAAGACACTCAGTAGATGTCTTTGAGATGTTTGTTATTTACATTGTTTCATCTGGAAAGCATCACCATCTAATTAACATCTGAAAAGATCAGATTTACAATCTAAAACGGACATCTCTGAAGATGTACGTGTGCTATCTGGGAAGCTGTGCCTCTTACTCTCCATAATCCATGCCGTCTCATAAAGCCATTTTACGAGGTGAAACAAGTTTACAGCTTGGATATTTGAGTAAAAAACAACATAATATCTTACTCAAGCTCACATCTGGGGAAAAGTCAGTGGATATATTTGGAATTTGCAAACTACCAGTACTCACTCATAGTATTCTTACCGCTTAACTACAGCAGATATGCTGCAGTTAGAGTATAATGGGATTCCAAATTTACCAGGTACATTTACATTTATGCATTTGGCAGACGCTTTTATCCAAAGCGACTTACAGTGCACTTATTACAGGGACAATCCCCCCGGAGCAACCTGGAGTTAAGTGCCTTGCTCAAGGACACAATGGTGGTGGCTGTGGGGATCGAACAACGACCATCTGATTAACAGTTGTGTGCATTAGCCCACTACACCACAACCACAGGTATTAATTGTAAGCTGCAGTAAACAGCAAGTGAATGTTAAAACTCCATTATTTAATATTTTCTTTACAAATGATTTCATTGCGCTTTTTTCAAAACGAAGCACACAACATATATTTGACTGAATGTTTATTTACTGTAACTTTTTTGGGGTCAAAGGGTTTTCCACACTGATACTGTCAAATCATCCCTTTAACTGTATTTTATGTACATAACAAGGGTGGGAAATGTTGCTTGTAAAGGCATGACTAGGCATCCAGATCTTGTAAACAAGGCACACGAAGAGATGCCAGTCAAACCAAAATGGATAATGAAATGAGGGTGAATGCATTTTGTATTTTGAGTTTTGAGCTGGTATTTTAAGTGGCTAAATTCATGACTTCAGTTCTAAACTGGCTTTGTTAACTTTCTTGATAATAACAACATCATGAAACTGTTTTTGTCTTAGCTTGGCAGTCTATTTTTAATGGTGTGTTGCCAAATGCCATGATTTATCATGTTTCTTTTGAGGTTTACAGCTTCACAAGTTAAAGGTTGAATGCAGCATGCTACTATGCACTTTGTTGTGCCAATTTTTTGGGCTTTGTTTCCCAAGTAAACCTTTACCTGCCAGGTCTATTTTTTCTACAATTGAAAATAAATCACATTGTGCTGTTTTTCTACTATTTTTTTCTTACTACGTAACACAATATGAAACACTAATGTCTTTTTGACCACATCAGTCTTGATACCTGGAAACAGTAACATGCATAGACTAAAACTACTCATGTGACCTAGAAACTGGGCCATGTGTTTTCTTTTCTTTTAAATTCTGCTAGCAAACTAATTTGTAGTTACTAATTTGGCACCTTTGCTATAGTTATTTTTAGGTTTCATGAATTGATCACATCAGGTCTGCAATATAATAGAACACAAATATAAAATAAAAACAAGCATTTGAAAAAACAAGCTATATTTACTTTTGAAATGCAATGGTATTTTCATTAAGTCTGTGGTATGAACATCTTTTTGGCCACAAAGATCATTAAACAGTGATGAGGTCAATACTGTACAGTACATGTATGCAGATAGAATGAACTGTTCTTAAACTGAGTCACAGGGGAGCCATTTTATAAAAAACATATTTTTAAGAAAAAGATAATTAACAGATACATTTGTAAACACTCTACTTTTATATTTCAATAGTTTAAAAAAATCGTAGAACAATGCTTTTGTTTCTTAACAATGCGACTTATGTAAGACTCAACATGGTTTGGTCCACACATAAAATGTATTCAAACAAACAAACAAACAAAAAAGGTATGATATTAGAAAATAATACATTTATAGCACCCCTGTAAGGAAGACAGAAGGGAAAATTGTGTTCATTGTGCCGTGACTGTGTGGTGTTTAGCACTTTCATTGAATTTGTTTTCACACTGAAAACTTTTGTTTCCATCATGCTTTTAAATGGGATGTGATGTTTTTGAATGATAAACTAAGTGCCCAGAAGAATCATTTAAATGTGTTTAAGCTTTACTGTCATTCAATTCTAGCACATCCCTCAAGCTACTGCATGCTAAATGGAAGAGCACAGTGTGAATCTCTACTGCAATACCTCGCCAAATATCTCTTCCTTCAGCACTGCTGTAAATGATCATTCAGACCTGAAACAAATTTATTTTCTGTGGCATCCTATGAATACTATTCTTGTTGGCATCTTTTGGCAAAGTCTTGCTTTTTAGTGAATAGGGTAACTGAAGTCCCTTTTTCAACCTTTGCTTAAAACAAAACACCAATCACTTACTGTATCTTCAAATCATTTCGTATTACAGGATCTAGAGACTTTGTCACAGTTTTAATGGATTTTAACTAACTCCTTTCATTGTTATGCTTCAGTCTGTGAGTTTTACGACTGGTACAACATCTCAGTTTTCGCTCTTGTAGCAGTAGACGCCATAGAGTTTGTGCTTCTTGTTGGGGAATCCAGAAAAGCGTACCGCAGCCTCTGTGGGACTGCAGCGTCGGCGAGGCTGTGAGATCGGGTAGCGCACACTGCCATCCGCCAGCCAGCCCGCATCACAGCGGTCATAGCCCAGCAACTTCCACGCGGCATACATCTGGCCGACTTTAGCGATCTGAGCGTCGTCCTTCAGACACGCTTGCACTGCCTCATCATATGTGAGCTTGGAAGGGTGTATCAAGTAGTAGAACCGTCCTGGAGAAACAGGGGTGATGTAAAGAGAAATGTTTATTATCTAAGTTGGTTATAGGGTCAAATAAAACATAAAAAAGGTGGAAGAGAATTTGCATTAGAGGTTTGCATGTATCGACGCGGCGTCAATTTGTAGGCCATTATCGCTTTTATATTGTTATTAGAGCTGTCAATCGATTACAATTTTTATCGAATTAATTACAATTAATCACATATACAAATATTTGCAGAGAAAGCCCATCATATAACAATAATTCAATATATAAAATTATATATATAAAATAAAAAATATTCAGATAATTAAAATGCATTACATTCTTGTGGCAGAAGAGTTAATCATTGATAAGACAATACAAAAACGGCTTTAGAATACAATGTATTGATTACTTCCATATTATTGATCATAAGTCAATCATTGGCACACAGTTCACAGCAATCCATTTCATAATTTAATTTGTCAATCATTTCGAGATTTATTATGAGGGCTTGTTTAAGAGCCCGTCAATTTACACCTGCATCAGACATGTTTGTGTAGCGTCTCGGGTGTGTTGCATCATAAACCTAAAATGTTTAGGTCACTGTTTCAAGTTAAATATAGTTTAATACTCAATCTTTAAACACATCTTGAGATCCCTTAGTTTGGATTTGCACTCCATCAAGTGTTTTGAAAGCAAGAACATAACGCATGTTTGTGTTGTGTTTTCTTCACTGTATAAACTGTGCGTTGCTCATACAGCTGAAATTTCACTTACTGCCATCTGGAGTAAACAGGTGGTGCTACAAGCTTGCATTTCACAGGGATCTTCCTTATTATGGTCCGGGGGCATGCGATTCATTTTTTTAACACGTTATTTTTTTTTTATTAATCGCACTGGATAACGCATTAAATAATTAATGTCTGTGATTGTTTACAATGCTCAACCACTGAAAAAAAATTTAATACAACATTTTAATTCAGCAGGAGATCTAAATAGAATGCTGTAATTGGCAGTTTTTCGGTTAGTTAATTGCAGTAGCCTTAATTGTAATCTTGATTATTTTTTAAATTAATTGTGCAGAAAGTCTCAATAATTTTAACCACAGACCCTATTTTACTCATAAATCCAAAACGGCAATTATAAAAACCCTTAGGAAATTCCCATGGTAACCAATGGCTTGAAAATGCTAGATGTGCTAGGACTACACATGAATGGGTCCCTGTAGCTCAACTGGTAGAGCATGGCACTAGCAGCTAGGATCATGGGTTTGATTCCCAGGGAACACACAAACTGATAAAATGTATACCTGTAATGAACTGCAAGTTGCTTGAAAAAAATTGCCTACCAAATGTAAATGTAACAGCTTTATTTTTAAAGTACATGAGTTTTCACCAATATTACAAGTATCTAGATTATGTCAAATGTCTTTCATCAAAGGTATGTAATAATTTATATATTGCAATATCATATCCCATCTTATTATGCAGCGATAACTAGAGGACAGTTATGCATAGCTTGATTTCCACAAAACTGTTGCTCAGTGGTGCCAACATTGGTTCAACCATGAGTTGGACATGGCATGAGTTTTGCGTGGGAATTTTGGTTTGTTCGACCAATGGAAGACTCTGAGAGTGTAAAAAACACATTATTTTTGCAATTCCATTTGGTGACGCTAGTGCTGCAGAAATGTAAAACTTATTATTTAGTTGGGAGGACAAACCTTTGTAGTTTGAGGTGAAACAGAAGACATCATATTGTTCTTTTTGCTTGTCGCGCATCCCATAATTCCTCACACCGGGGATGGTGTTTTTGCCTCCACATTGCTCTCTGGATTTGGTGATGGGGTACTGCACTGATCCGTCACTGAGCCACCCTGCATTGCACCAGTCCAACCCATCTCTCCAAGCATCGTACAGCTGCTCGAAAGACGCTACAGTGGCATCCTGATCGTGACAAGCTTTCTCAGCATCATGGAAGTTCAGGTTGTAGCGACCCAGTCGAGGGAAATATGGAAAGACAATGCCTGTGTAATGTCAAAGATCAGGTAAAGCATTATCCTTCACAACCTTGTTTTCATTCTTGTCAAAAGTTAAATATGGTGCTACTCTGAATAATGTCCATGGTACAAATTATTAAGTTATTATTATAAATTGTGTATATTATTTATAGATAGATTTGGGCCAATTTTCTTAGCAAAGTTCTTTCCAGAGAAACTGTCTAATACTTTCAGATTCAAGAATAATGTGTAATCTGGCAATAATCAAATTCCTTATGGCTAAATCATTGTTTTCTGCAATGCTTCTTCTAAAGTGAGTTCAAATGTTCTGGCATTTTGATTTATTGCATGCTACTGAAAGATGACACGAGTGTCCCATTATTTGGCCCGGATAGCTCTTGCATCATGATCTTGCTGATGGTTTAAATTGAAAGTCGTTCTACTTAAATAGTGTTTACATTACACACTGTGTGAATAGAGCTTTTACACTGCTCTCACAGCTATATGACTTTAAGGATGCTAAACATGATCCGGTGTTTATTTGCCCCAATAAATTACAAAGAAATATGGAGTTCATTTAATGTTTTTCACTTCATATGAACTGCTTGTGTTGCATAAACTGTTTATAGTGGTAGCTGAAAAACAAGCTCAGTTTTACAATAGAAATGTTGCTCAACAGATGTGTTGTTTTTTATTTTCCTGTTCACTACCAAAACATAATTTTTATCCTAATTTCTCTCAGACCACATACAGGACAGCCACATACTGGGGACCAGCATCCAGAGCACAATTGCCTTTTCAGCTTTACAGAATCCTCAGAATCTGTGTGAAACGTCCACACAGAGACGTTTTGGTGGCACACAGGTAAATATATCTAGATTGGTATTTCTTTCCTGTATTAAATCCAGTAAGACTTATTAGTGACTTAAAGCTGTGCTTTACCTTGCAGGTCAAGGGATACAACCGCTGTGTCATCCTCCAAGCCATCAATGACCTCACACTTGTAGTTCCCATAATCCTCCAGCGTAATCTCAGTGATGACCAGCGAGGCATCATTCTCGCTGGCAGCCTGCAAGTGCACGCGGCCATAGAAACGACCATAGCTCTTTTTGTGGAAGCCCATAGCTACGTACACATCAATTTCCTTGAGATAGTCTGAAGTCAGTTTAGTCCATTTGATCCTCAACTTGGGATTTGGGACAGAAGTGGGATCCCGGTTGAACTTGCACGGCAGTGTGGCATTGCCTCCACGTTGTGAGATCACTTTTGGTTGTGCTGTATCAACTGAGAGTCGGGGTCCATTTTCTGAAAAATCAAAGACAAGAGATTTCAGACCTTTAGCTTGCTTGATTTGTTCCAAAGCAGGGGCTAAAATAGTTACACTGTTGCATTTTCTTCATGGTTCGGTTTACTTTCACAAAGGAATATTTCAAAACAGACTAAAACTGTGTTAATAAAAGTCTCATTTGAGCAAACTGTTCCCTCATTGGTCAGAATGTTTATGCACTGTTCTATAATTTAGCTCATACATCGATATACCAGTTAAAATTATGCACCTGTAAAACGGTGTCAACTGGTGTAGATATTTGAGTATTGTTTATGTCACGTTTATGAAAACGTCTCTGCATGTACAGAATGCATAATCCAGTCAGAAATTGCTCTGCAAATAAATATTATTAGACACAATAATGGATATTAGTTGTAAAATGTCCATTAGGGTTATTTTTATCTGTCATTAGCTGCTTTTGCATACATTTATTGCATTAAAAGGACCTGTTCTCATGGTCGCTGAGCTCTAAGCACAATAATTTAATGCAGAGTGAGACGTGGTTAATAGCCATCACTTAGTTTCAAATGAGATGTACCAAAATACCAAAATAATTATCTTCCCATTTCATTCTCCTAAGCCCTCAATCAATGGTTAGTGTCCAGCAACTTAAGGTGTTCCTTAACCCTTATGCACTGTTCATTAAATCACATTCCAGTTGTTTCCAGTCAAAAGTGACCGGGAACAATAAACTTGTAATTTTTTTAATTGTTATTAAATTACATTTAAGACGCTAGGTAAAACTCTAAATTAAATAATGTAAAAGCACTAAAGTTGTGCATTTTGGGTATTTATTTGATTTGATTTACTAATTTATTTACCTATATGACCTTGAAAATGTATCTTTTTGACTTTTCTTATAAATATTTGCTCAAATACAGAACCAATCCTCATAAATTACAGTATACAGCATTTGAAATCTTAAAGTCTCAAGAATCAAACTGTGCTGTCCATTGAAAAAAAAAATACAAACCAGATGAAATTACAAGTATAAACACTAGATGGCTGCAGAGAGCTACTTATTCATCCCTGCTTGAAAAGAAGATGATTTCTAGATTGTGTTAAAAGTTCTACATTTAGATATATATTTAAACATGGTCAAAGACTACTTTTGTAAGTTAAGCATTTTTTTTAGGTTATTTTTGTCAATCTTTGCATACCTGAAATTAGTAGAATAACAAGTAATAACCTAATTTATCCGTGTGTGTGTGTGTGTGTGTGTGAGCGTGTATTTATCACTTTGTGGGGACCAAATGTCCCCATAAGGATAGTAAAACCCGAAATGTTTGACCTTGTGGGGACATTTTGTCGGTCCCCATGAGGAAAACAGCTTATAAATCATACTAAATTATGTTTTTTGAAAATGTAAAAATGCTGAAAGTTTTCTGTGAGGTTTAGGGGTAGGGTTAGGTTTAGGGGATAGAATATAAAGTTTGTACAGTATAAAAACCATTATGTCTATGGAAAGTCCCCATAAAACATGGAAACACTACGCGTGCGCGCGCGTGCGTGTGTGTGTTTAGCATTGTAGATGTGTTGTGGTCTCACCAATTAATTTTGGAGTGTGTGTTTTCTGCATTGTAGCTGATGCAAATTAAAAAAAATAATAACTCTGTTTTATAGTCTGACCAGCTCCGCTTTGTGTGTCTGTGTTTTGCACTCTTGATATTTGGTCTGTGTGTTTTTTCTGCATTGTGGCTGTTTTTTACATTTTATATAATAAATAATAAAAAAAGCTGTGATTTTTTTTTTTTTTAGTGTTTCCCATTCATTTCCTAAGGCGGTCACATTTGACCAGGAACAGTACAAGTGTAACTTATTTTTTTTTCTCCCATTTAGACTAATCGAATCACCTTAAATGTCTTTGTGTGTGTTCAGATATCAAATGGATGAAAAGTCACCAAGTCTCATAACATTCAGATAAAGGAAACCAGTTTTATTGAAGAAACTAAACTGATTTCAGTCAAAAATGACCAAACTCTGCATGAGGGTTAAAGAAGTCAGCGTGAATCCATCCTTGCCTGTTGTGGTTTTGTAAATACATCAATCATTGTGTTTGTTAGATTTTTCTGTCTTGCATGTTTATGAAGGAAACTCAGAGGGACTATTAATATTGACTAAATATTCCTCCAGTGAGGACACTCCAATAGGTGTTTCATCTCCTGCAACAATTTGAAAGACCACATAAAACCAGAGGAATGTGCCGGTCTGAGTCTCCCACCAGCAGACAATGTTGTTCTTGTGACCTTTTTGCCAGACTTATGACTGGTTGCCATATCCACATGCTGTTGTGCTGGCTTTGTTGTTGACTCATGCCATTCAATACTTATGTGTGATAAATCAAATTGCCATGACATTTACAACTGCTTCGAGCCATGGAAGTAAGCAGTAAATTATTTATTATGGAAAAAAACATCGGAATTTTTTTTTTTATATTGCCACTACAGTTCTGTGCAGCTATAGCTAATGCCATCTGGTTCTCACAATGGTTCCAAAGTGGCATGAGACATATCAGGACTCATTTGAGATGTGATTGGAGTGTGATTCCAAGGTAAATCAAACCTCATGTGTGCAAGAGATTTTTGTATATCAACAAAACGCCCCCATACTTGTCCCCAGTAACAGGAGGAAGACATCACAAATCCACATAAGGATCCTAGTGAGATTTCTGAGTAGGACTATCACAGTCAAGTTGTCCTCAACAGCACCCTGTTGGATCTGCTGATAAAACCTGTGAGTGAATTCAGCTTCTGCTTTGTAAGGCTTACAGAGTAACACTATGTCCATACTTGTGTGATGCAACAAGTTTCCAGCATTTTTCAGTTCTCAGGGTAAGTAAATGCTGCACGAACATTTCAGCCAGTCATAACATTTAGTTTTTGTGTAATTTGTGTAAATGTAATTTTTGGACCAATGAGATTTACATTTACATTGATGGATTTGGCAGATGCTTTTATAAAAAAAGACTTTCCAATTGCTTGTGCCATGTTCTACCTGTTGAGCTACATAAATACTCAGCATGGCACATCGTAAAAGGGAAAAGAAATCTATAAAATGTCATTTTGCGCATTGTTGTTGCGGCTGGTAGGCCAGGCGCATCTACCCACTAAAGCTATGCAGGGTTGAGCTTGGCCAGTACCTGGATGGGAGACCTCCTGGGGAAAACTAAGGTTGCTGCTGGAAGTGGTATTAAGTGAGGCCACAGGGGGGGATTCACCCTGTGATCTGTGTGGATCCTAATGCCCCAGTATAGTGATGGGGACACTATACTGTAAAAATCACCATATTTCAGATGAGACTGTAAACCGAGGTCCTGATACTCTGTGGTAATTAAAAATCCCAGGGAACTTCTCGTAAAGAGAAGGGGTATAACCCTGATGTCCTGGCCAAAATTCCCCTCACTGGCCGTTATTTATCATGGCCTCCTAATAATCCTGATCCATGAATTGGCTACATCACTCTACGCTCTCCTCTCCAACAATAGCTAGTGTGTGGTTGGCGTTCTGTTGCACTATGGCTGCCGTCGCATCATCCAGGTGGATGCTGCACACTGGTGGATACTATGTAAAGTGCTTTGTGTGCCTAGAAAAGCGCTATATAAATGTAAGGAATTATTATTATTATTATTATTATTATTACTACCCATTTACAGGGGTGAATACAATTTCATCATTGGAGACCCCTAGAAACTGGTGCCTGACCAGGTGAACATTTTGGCATCTGTGCACCCCCCTTTTGGGTTGGTTGAGTTTGCATTGCATATGCTGCATACCTGTATGCTGTGCTGTTCTTTCGCCACTGCTGGTAGGTCAAAAACTCAGATTAACTTTGAAATTAAAAGTTAAATTGTTTTTGTAATCATGTTGTTTTACCTGGATGGTGCACAGTGGTTTATACTTAATAATGCATATATTGTTGATAACAAACTGATCATAATTGTTTTGCAGATTTGGTTGGGAAGGCTGTGATACTACCGATACTAGTAAATATGGAAACCCAGTGGCTTATCAATTAAGAAATACCAGCCACAAAAATGCGTCTTGTGATGGAACCCAGAAGGGTTTGAATCACCTAAACTGACACCCAGTGAGATAATTATGATAGGTCCATGTCTTACAGAAATGCTGGAGGGTGAAACACCATTTAGGGGATGTGCAGTACAGCCCAGACTCTCTTACTTACACACATAATCACAAACACATACACCTTTTCTCACCCTTACCCGAGATGTATATGGTCCTAGAGTGTTCCAGGTTGCTGTACGCCTCCTCAAAGTTGTCTGCTCGGCTCACAGAGAGGAAGACCAAGATGCAAACTGGAAGACAGATCACCTTCATCTTTATTTATAGCCCCAGGGGGGGTTTGGGGGATCACTTTACTACACAGAGAAAAGAATGGGGGTCAGTAAGACAGTATACATTTGATGAAACGATTTTCTACTGTATAGCCAATCCAAGTAGAGTTTTCTAGGATAAAATAAATATTCGTAGGAGTTGTATAATTGAGCAACACTTATACAATTTCAGTTGTCCATATAGTTTAGACCAAAGATCTGTTTTTGTTGAGCAGCAGATCCTCTGTATATTCCCATCTGCAGTAAAAATCCCCTGTGCAGAGCTGTCATGCAAAGACCAACACACAGATGTCCTTTCCACCACATCTCCCAAAGAGCCAACTACATAAAGAGGACTATTACAGAAATAACTGTCCAGGAAACTTTAACTTTTGCATGCATGCACTAATCACAATTAACACCACTGCAATTCAAACACCAGTGCTGCAGAGTTGTTTTCTGTACCCTTCACCTTATGAGGCACTGAAGTGTGCAAAAAGTGCAGTCAAGATGCTCGCTATGGCACACTAACATAAAACTTTGCAGGCATACAGTACTTCTAAAGCACAGATAGTCCCCTTACAGCACAACCTTTGCAGACATAGAGCTCAACAAAGAACTTACCATCTTAAGGAGTGTGTGCTCTCAGCTACTAGTGCATGTAAGAACGGCTATGCAAAACATCAGGGTTTGAAATTGTGTAGACTTCTCTTTCTCTCTCTGCAGTCACACTGATTGATCCGTGTTTTTTCTTCATTAATTTCAGAGTGCTGACGCACTGAGGTAGTTCCTCTCTACTGCAGTCAGCAGAACTGCTCTGCAGAGTAGCCAACCCCAACCCCCCCACCCCCACCCACGCAACCTGCAAAGAGTCATTATGCCTAGCAGGAAGCCACCCCTGATAACAGTGAAGACTCGCAGATGCAGTGTGACTTCTTCTGTGACAGATAAGTTACCACAGTGTGCTCGGCTGGTACAAGGCAAAGCCTTATGTGTACATTGTAGAGAAGTATTGCAAGCAACTCAAAAAACATATCAAATACATCTGCACTATGGGAGTTCGAGGCGATGGTAATGGGTCACGATTGTCGACTAGTCATCCAGCAATCTATTACTGACTAGTTGAATAGTATGGTTATTACAAACTTATAGTTTCTGTATTTTTAGCAGTTTTGTATGCGTTAAGCAATTCTTAAGACATACAAAAAAGACGTCTTTGGGGCCATTCACACAAAAACCTGTTTTTGTGTCTGTGCCTTTTTTTTTATGTTACTAGGTAAACATGCAAATTTTTTCAACGCTGTGTCAGATAAAAAAAGTTTTTCAGTTTTAACGTCAACAGCGTCTAGATTTTTTTGCGCAAGAACGCATTCGGTCTGAATGGCCCCTTAGACTGCTGTGTTGTGAGTTACACCGTTTTTGAGCATCTCACAGCATTAACATTGCATTTTTTTTTAAATGCCATCTCAAAGATAAAAAAAGCTCAAGACCCCTGCGTTCTGCTTCATTTTATTGCACTCAGTCTAGCATTTCGAGAACGCATCTTAATAACTAGCCTAATTAAACTTCCTTAAGACCAATTAGTCCACTAGTGGTTCAGTCAACACACCGAATTGTCAATTTTGAAAATGTTTTGCACATCCTAGGCACTATAAAAAGTAATACAACAAATTAGGCAGGGCTGGAAGGATGCCTCGTGTATTTGCTCAACTAAATTGCCCCACGAGTACACTTTATGACACAATTGTTACAGTGGTAAGAGTTGTTCCCACCCCAAATGACCCTAAGGCATTTTTAGCTTAACAACTCTCAAACATGCACTGTTTTGTGGGGTGACGGTTAAGCAAACACAGACTGTTAACTCTTATCCACACTAACTCTGCTGTTGACAAAGAACACTGTTACCAATCACATTCCTTTGTGAAATTCCATTGTGTACAGTGAGGTCAAGCACAGGAAAGCAAGCCATGAATAGAGTTTTTAGAATATAGGTAAACATCTTAAACACACTACTGTAATTACAGATCAGTATGCAAGAATGGTTTAAAAACAGTGCCAGACCACCAGTAAAATCACTTAAGCATTACATTAATCTTAGTCTTGCACAACTTGATAACTTATCTTCTGGGAAGTGGCACAGATTCAGTTTTTTGCAATCACAAACAAATGAAGAATTTTTTTCTGGGTCAGGATATTTAAGCAGAAATGAAAACTCTTGGTGCAGTGGAATATGAGCATGAATCCTCTGTAAAGAAATTAAGGAGTTATCAAAACTCTTAAGTCTGGGATAGGTCCCATTTAAACATGCTTGTTTAACTCAAGCACAGATTATTCCAGTTATTCAACTTTCCGATCCTCATTTGGAAATCCCTTCTGCAAAACTTAAACCTTTCACTTGTCAGACGTTATTTTTACAGAACTGATGTAAAGTGTTAAGTTAACTGGGCTTTTTAGCGAGTGTCCATTAACATTCTTTTGCAGTGATGTTTGAAAACAGTCACTCTAAATTAACTTATAATAGATGTTAAAAGTCCTGTTTGGGTTTGGCTCATAAAACGTATTTCGTCAGAACAGTCATTTGTTAGTTGAAAATGAGATCCAATCTTATCTGATCTTCAGAGAGAACAGAGACTATACACACAACTTTACTTTAATATACATTTTGACTACACAACGGTGAGTGGTAATGTTGTCGGCACAACGTGGGGGGCATATAATTACATAATTTTACTACTGGTTTCTGAGCAGCTGTGATGCTCAGGGAGATTATGGATCCATTTTGGCAGGAGCCTGATTTCCCCTTTGACCTCATTGCCTAGCATGCCAAAACATAATCCCTTAAGTGGCTGATAGTAGTTGCTTTGAATTGCTATGAGGGCTATTCCTTTCTTCATTTAGCAGTAGATCTTGAGAAGTGGTAGTGGTCATTTAGCATTTACTGTGCACAGACCATATGCACTATATATTCATTCTAATCATGCATTATGCAATTTGACCTTTTAAACTGCCAACAATTTTTTTTTTCAGAAGACATTGCCAAGTAAATTACAGTCTGTCAGAATACAGAATAGCAATACATTCTTAGTGATATACCAATGAATTAGCTAGCATCAATCACTGATATTTGTACATTTAAGCTGATTAACAACTTAATAGTTTCGCCATTATATCAGTTTCAGATACACCAATAGCCTTGTCAAAAAATTTCCTTTTTTCATTTTTTTGAGAATTTTAAATAGGATGACCAGTCATCCCCATTTTCCGGGGACAGTCCCGGTTTTTGGTGGTCTGTACCCAACTGGAGCTGTCCCCGGAAATGTACCCATTTTCCCCACGAGTTCAAAACAGCCCGCATGGGGAATTATATTATAAGGCAAGAAACTTAGCCCGAGCAGCAAAGCCTACCATGTGCTGTTTATTTTGACCAACAGAGGGGGCTGCTCGCTATAGCAGTTTCAATTCATTCGTCTTCCTTCACTGATTATTTGGTCGGGCCAGTTTTGCCATTAAAAAGCCATTTGCCACTAGCTATTTATGTAATAAAGTTATATTGTTTTGTATTCTATAACAGGTTCTGAATTCGGTGTGGGATTGTATTGAAAGTTTGGCCTTCACAATGTGGGAATTCCTGCACTGACCACACAAACTATAACATGCTGGTTAAAAGTAGTCAAATTAATTCCTGCAGATGAACAAATAAAATCAGCAATTTTATCTTTATATTTAATTGGATTGTAAAACAAATTGTGTGATACTCTCTCAGTGTGATCAGTGTAATATTGACACACTAAAGGAAGCACCTTCTCAAATATTTGCTACTGTTGTTTTAACATATACCCGAAATAAAATTATAATAATAGTGATCCTTCAATATAGGTTTTTTAATGGCCGATGCCAATATCCAGCGAACAGGGTGGCTGATAGGCCGATACAATGCTGATATATCACACAATTTAATAAAGTAACTTACAAACATAAAATTGCTAAAGAGAGAATGAAAGAATATGTGCTTTATAGGAAAATAAATGAGCGCGCCACAGGATGCTGGATCTGCTGAAGTTGTGTGAGGTTGGTTTATTACTTCCGGTTAAAGGAGATATGTGCATATTTGCAGAAAGTATATGAAATTAGTTTTATTCATATTTTCCTTTTTAATCATTAGACAAGACAGTTTAAAGTTACAGGAAACTGTTGAAGAGAGAATGAAAGAATATGTGCTTTAGAGGTAAATAAATGAGCGCTCCACAGGATGCTGGATCTGCTGAAGTTGTGTGAGGTTGGATTATTACATCTGTTTAAAGGAGATATTTGCAGAAAGTATATGATATTAGTTTTATTGATATTTGCCTTTTTATCATTAGACAAGACAGTTAAAAGTTACAGGGAACTGTTGTTGAGAGAGAGGGAGAATGAAACAGGCGAACACTTTAACATTATGAGTTCAAACGTGTCAGTCGCGGCTCTGATATGTGGACCGTTTAAATGAGACTTTTATTGAACACTGGTCTATTATTGTAGTAGCATGATGGCACATAACTAAACAAACCGTAACTGGTCGTTTACATGTCTCATTCACTTCAAATGCAAGCAGGCGATTCTCAGTGCCCTCAAGAAACAAACTGACCAAACTGGAAAATTTTGGACAATGCCGGAATAAAAAATTCCGAATATCAGCCGATTTATTGGCCTCGGCGATATATTGGTTAATCTCTAATTAATAACATTGAAATATTAATAAAAATTTATAATAAAATATCTGCAAAGAAATGTACAGTTAGTCAGTACAGCATTAATTACAGTGCGCCTTGCCTGGAAACAAATGACTGAAACGCATCACCATAATACATAAGACTTGATGAAAATAAAAAATAGTAATTAAGAAAAACAGGTCCATATGAGATATGCAAACTGTTAAGTAAAATAGTATTATGATAATAAATTATCAACTTTACCTCCGTGTTTGAATTTCATTGAGACAGGCTACAATTCAATAGAGCATGATACACCATACCGTAAAAATGATTTTCATGATTTGTTAACTTTATATTTTTTGCCAAATCAAATTATATTCACTAATGTGTTCAGATAACATACTGTAAGAATTTGTGTTTTTATTGAGTAAACTAATGGCACAATGGCAATGCACTGATATAATGTAAATTCCACTAAGTATATTCCACTAATTGTTTTTATTCAAATTATTAATGAATTTTATTTATAATCAAATTGAATTTGGAGCGGTGGTGGCATAGTGGGCTAAAGCACATAACTGTCAATGGTTCGACCCCCACAGCCACATTGTGTCCTTGAGCAAGGCACTTAACTCCAGGTTGCTCCGGGGGGATTGTCCCTGTAATAAGGGCTCTGTAAGTCGTTTTGGATAAAAGCATCTGCCAAATACATAAATGTAAATGTAAATGTACATTTTAAATGAACACATTTTTGTATGACCCATTGACCACTGAACTTGAAATGTCCCTGTTTATCATTTAACTCAATTTTAAATACAAAATGTGTTCATTTAATCTCAGCAATTTCTTTGTACATCTCATTTGATATTGTATTATGTGTATATTGCCATTCTGTTCTTTCAAATATGCATTATGTTAAAAAACATAATGGCTGACCACTAATTAGTAGTGTAGCCTACCTGAAAGCAATATTTCTACAGGAAATTACCAAAAATAACCTGGTTTGCATGAGCATAAGCAAGTCCGCAAGAGTTTCAAAGGCGCTGAATCTCATTTGTCCTTTTGTTTTTTCTGTAAACATAATAACAGGTGATCAGCAGTGGGCACTAAAGATGCTACCCAACTGACAGCATGAAGACGCCCTTCAGCGATCCAAATAGCACACAAATATTAAAGAGTGCACACTAATTTCAACCTGAGCTGATATGCATGAGAGATGAGGATTTGTCTGTCTTATCTATGTTAAGTGGGTTCATTGTAAATCACATATATAAAATGGTAAACCTGTGATTTCAATGACTCATGTTTAATGCTTATGTTTGATTCCACAAAGTGCTCAGTAACCCTTCATTTCCATAACATCAGACACAGACGGGATTATTTCCTACCTTCAAAAGAGTCGCTGTGTTTGAAGAGCAAACCATCTCTCTGCACTAGATATTAGAGAGTTGACAGATGTTTGACCAGGATCTTTAAACCTCGTTCACAGTGAAATCAGGTTTGGTTTTCAAAGACCTCTCAATGTTTCTGTTTAACGTTAAAGATGCCCATAAATGGTCCACACCACATCCACACTAATTCGTTTTCAGTTTCCTAACATCATCGTTTGCCAAAGTATGTGGTTATGGAGAGCGCTTTCAAAGGCGTTCAGTGTTCTGTAAAGGACAATGCCATTCTAGTGTGAATGAGTGGCGTAAACGTAGCTAGCTCAATGTGTTTTCAACGAAAACATATTAGTGTGGAATTGGTTTAGGAAACTTTTTTTAAGGATTTTGAAGATATAAATTCGGGCAGTTTCCTTTAGATATTCCTCAAACTGTCTGAATTTCCCAAATCCTTCTAAACTTAACCACTTCAGCCATTATTACAGGTCAATAGTCACTTAAATTTGGAATGTATTGAAATACTGTATAGATTTGATCTTTGCAGGCATTTTCAGGGCAACGCTGACTGAGTTTTCAGCCTCTCCCTGAAACACACATGCGTTTATTTGCCAGGCAAATCAACTGTATCTTATTATGAGCTGTGCAGAAAGACCCACTGACACGTATGTAGTTTTTGCACACTAACATTTGTAAGACTGGCCCCATTGACGGGGTAATTGGACGGGCCATTACGCATTTTTTTGGCAGCCAACACACCACTCCCAGCCCCAACAACTTAAAGAGCCATGTCACAACATTTAAAACCTTTCCATGTGTTTTCTCTAGGGGTCAGGCTTGTGTTTGACCCCAATCTCTACAAGCGCTGACTAAAGTGGTCTTCATTACATAAGTCCATTCCATTTTTCAGATACAGTATGTCATGAAATTATTTTACAACACACAGCTGTAGTTTTACCCCATTTGTATTCAGACAGTTAATGTTGTTTTGACATATTGGAACATTCTTGATGGGTTTGGTTTGTTTGTAACATTTTTAGCTAAATATAGCTTAATTTCTGCTTTATATACGGTATGCATTCACCTAGTATCCTGCACTATAGGCCCCCCACAGAGTGTTGCTTTTCTTATATTAAAAATATGATATAGTGTTTCACATCTGAGCCTTTTGAGAGACAATTGGAACAGTTCAGCCATTCGGTGTGTAAAATAAGGGGACACTCTTTTCTGAACCAAAGACTCTTTTTGGGATCCAGATTAAAAAACCGACAGGCCTATTTGTCACCTGTGATTCTTTTTTTTCCAAAACCAAAATTGAAGTGAATAGTACTCAACTGGCCATGTGATCTCAACATGATGTAAAAGGAAGACCACCCTTGTGCACAATAAAACAACTTTTTTTTTGGCAACTGATATAACTGGAGTCTTCAGCTCATGTACTGTAAGTGTACATCATCTAACTGGAAAAAATGACACTATCAGTTGAATTCTCTATAAAAAAAAAAAGCAAGTAATATTTTCATTTGGTTTGTACCTGAATTGTCCATATGAGTTTAATAAAATATACCTTCTATTCATATACTCCAGCATAAAGGAGAGCTCTATGCTCAAGGCATAAAGAACCTTTCACTTGGGGGCACTACCTGGGTGTGAACAGCACGGCTCATACTGGCTCTAAAAGTGGAATAATAACGCTCGGATGTAGAACAGTGGATGGACTTTTTGACATAGTGCAATGCATGCAGAGGGTAACATTCTTGATGTGTGTCACTTTTTCATTGTCAAAATACTTTATCCGAACCCATCTTAATATGCAGAGACAACTTATAAATAAACAATTTGGAGATTGGTTTCCCAGAAAACTGTGGCTCTGTGGTGCTATCAAAACATTGCATTACTTGTGTGAGCATCCCAGCCACTGCAACATTGGCTCAAACAGTAGTGTGAGTTTGCAGCGGGACAACCTATTTGTTTAACTATTGCCGATGGAGTGTTCGAGAAATCTGCCAAAACCATTCGGTGACGCTATAGAGGTGCAGAATTTACACACTTTGCCATTAAAAACAGATTATTTTTATTTACAAGGCAAAAAACCCATGAAAACAATTTCAAAATGAGCAAAGATCCCATTACTCTTGGTAAGGCTATATATTTAAACACAAAATAGTCTGTACTACAAATAAACTGGTCGTTTGAAAAATAATATTTTCCTCTAACAGTATATGGAGTGGGTTCATACCAGTCCACCCACCCAGTTTCTCATTAGAGTTCTGTAGGTTTTGACGTCACCCTCGCGCCACCTTAGCACACAAAGAGCCCTCAGTACTGATGCATAAACTGCGACAGTTTCTCTAGTACTGCACATGAGAGAGAACTCGCATCCTCAACTCATCCAGTCCAAGCTACCAGGCAGCTCTCTCCACACCTTCAGTGAGCACTTTCTAAGTTATGCTCCAAAAATTAGCCATTAAAAATAGATTTACAGTCGTTATCCACAAAATTATATAAAAAATGTGTGTTTCAGAAAAAAAGACTGATCAGGTTAGCTTTACAGAACATGAAGCATTTTAAACATTAAAACTGAAACATGTTCTTGTAGGTGTTCTCAAAGAGGGTCAGACTTGCACAAAACACATAGTTCCTCTACATGCCCTTATTTGTAATTCAGACGTGATTGTCTCGGTCCAAAGCCAGCATTTTTCAATCTCAGTGCTGAAATATGTATAACAATAAAGCCCTAAAAGGCATGTGTTTTAGATTGTTATTTCTCCAAGTGCCTGTTTGAAGTGTCAAAAGTATTAAAAAATATTAAAAAGAACAACTCATAAAAGTCATTAAATTGGGAATCAGATCTCACTGGTCACACTGTATGTTTCACACTGTAGTTTAAAAAACAACAACTCATAAGAGTAATTAGTTTGAGAATTGGACTACAATGATTGCGCTGTATGTTTTGCACCATAGATTCAAAAGAACCGACTCATAAGAGTAATTTGTTTGGGAATCGGATTGCACTGGTTGCGCTGTATGCTTTGTGATCTAGGTTTAAAAGAACCAACTCATAAGAGTCATTAGTTTGGGAATCAAACTGCACTGGATCCACTGTATGTTTCATGCTGTACATTCAAAAGAACTGACTCAAAAGAGTCATTAGTTTGGGAATCGGACAACACTGGTTGCGCTATATATTTCGCACTGTAGATTCAAAAGAACTGACTCATGAGAGCCATTCATTTGGGAATCGGACTACAATGGTTGCACTGTGTGTTTTGCACCATAGTTTCAAAAAAACCGACTCATAAAAGTAATTTGTTTGGGAATCAGACTGCACTGGTTGCACTGTATGTTTCGTGCTGTACATTCAAAAGAACCAACTCATAAGAGTCATTAATTTGGGAATCAGACTATACTGGTTACTCTGTATGTTTTGCACCATAGATTCAAAATAACCGACTCATAAGAGTCATTAGTTTGGGAATCTGACAACACTGTGTGACGAGGAGGAGTGTGGGGTCAGGCGGTGACTAGGCACATCCGGCCCCAAATCGGGCTAATCAGCTGAGGAGAGGGATAAGTGCAGCAGAATGTGGCAGTTAGGGTGAGAGAGAGAGAGCCACATGCAGCTGCAGTGTGTGTGTTTCTGTTTTGTGTATCTTTGTTTCATAAAATATTATTTTGACAGTTCAGCCGGTTCCCACATCCTCCTTTCCCATTTTATCCTTGTTACACACTCGTTGCACTGTATGTTTCACTCTGTAGATTAAAAAGAACTGACTCATAAGAGTAATTTGTTTGGGATTCAGACCGAACTGGTTTCGCTGTATGTTTCGTGATGTACATTCAAAAGAACTGACTCATTAAAGCCATTCATTTGGGAATCAGACTATACTGGTTGTGCTGTATGTTTTAATACTCTAATGGTGCATATACAACACAAAGAACATTTTGGCCTCTAATTGCTCATGCGAGTTTGACCGCTGGATTATAAATTTGCGTTTAAACTTGCGTTCACGCGAGTAACGCGAACCCGCGAGTATTCCCCCTTCTCTTCCGGAAAAGGACAGGAGGAGCTTCTTCGACTTGGTTCGTAGTAAAGTACAACCAATAGTTGGAATCAAGTAGACGTGCATATTTTCAGAACTTACCAGGTAGTCCAACTTCCTCGCTCACTTTCTTCCAAGCGATGTCTTTTTTCGTCCGGTCACTGTACATGTACGACGTTATGTCATACAATTTCGGGTGCCCACAAACCACTACAACAATTTTTTCATCCATTGTTCCAGATGTCTTCTGCTACTATATCAGTACGTCAGTACGTCAGTGACATCTGGACAATCTCAATGCTGATAGGCCTTCGTGACGCCAAAATTTGCATCTATTAGCGCCTTTTTGCATCTTTGCATTGACTTTGTATGTAATCGCGCCACGTGAAATGCTCACTTCACGTTTTATGTGAAAATAATTAGTTTGGGAATTGGACTGCAGTGGTTGCGCTGTATGTTTTACAATGTAGATTCAGGAGTGTGATGTCACTGACTGGCATAGTATATAGTGCAGTGTTCCGTCCGCATTGGCAGAAGAATGATTGTTCGAGAACCATTAATGGAACCAAAGGGTATGAAACTCATATGGTTCTGTTTTATTTTCCCAAAGTGAAATCAGTTCCCAACCCTAGTTGAGTAAATCTCTGTACAAACTCTAAATTAGTCCAAATTAGGCTCTCATCATTAACGTATCCAACAATTAATAGATCCAAAGTAAAATGGTAAGTACAGAAATATAAATATATTTTAACCTCAACAAACTGGCAGTAATTAACAGCACTGGTGTATAAGCATGAAATACTCCATTTATTAATGAAACACATTAAACAGGCTCTCTAATGCAGTAAGTGATGCAAGGCATTAACCTGGAGATCAGGGGTGATGTCACGAACCCCGCTCCCTCGCTCCGCCCCTTCGAGCTTTCTCACACACGCGCACTCCCTCGTGCTTACTCACTCGTTCCGCCCCCTTCGAGTTCTGATGCTCGCATTGCTCGCTCGAGCCCTCACGCCCACTATGCTTCCCCTAGCTCACTTGATCGTAAACTATCTCCTCCCTCTGGCGCACTCGCCTCAATCAGCCTGAACATTATGACCACTTGCACTCACGCGCTTCCTATCTCCACACATTAGTTTCACCTGCACTCGTCTCATCACCTGTCATTGTTCACACCTGCACTCGCCCCTATATAACTCACTATCCTTTCGTTTGGTTGGGGTTGGTTATTGTATTTAGATTCCCGTGTTTTGCCCCTCGCTAGTCTCGCCTAGTTTTGACTCCTTTTTGATTCCCTCTTAGCTTGCCAGCCCCCCTATTCCTCTTGTTCCCCTGTCTTTTGCTCCCTCTAGTCCCTTCTTGTATACATCCTGTTTACCCCGGCTTTGACCCCTCGCTCCCCTCGACTACTCTCCCGGATTTGCCCCCTTTACTCTCTTTGATTCCCCGGCTTTTGACCCTACGCTTCCCCCTTGACCATTCTTCACTTGACTTGCCCCTTTTTGTACTGTTGCCTGCTTTTTGCAATAAAGCAGTTTTCATCCGTCTCATCTTGTGTGTGTGTGTGTGTGTCCGGGTTACAGAATAACCAATCCCACCGCAGACAGTCACAATGCCCCGCGCTAAGGATTCGCACAGCTCACTAGAGCGGAGATACACATCACATTCAGCGCGAGGAGCTACTATTTGGAAACTCGACCAAGCGCTCGCGGCCCAGGGGCAGCAGGTATGTACTATGTCTGGTTTATTTCACCCTGTCCCACCTGTGTCTGCTCCTGAGCCCGTCGATGCTCTCCACGCATCCGCGAGCGCCGTATGCTCTTCATCCCCGGAGAGGTTTTATGGCTCTTCGGACGCTGACCAAGGGTTTTCTATGCAGGGCAGCGGTTGTGTGGCGCATAACCCCGCCCTTGACATTGTGGAGCCAGCGGCCCGAATATTGGTATTGCGTCAGGGGAGTCAACCCTTGGAGGTTTTTGTGACTGACTTTTGTGCCCTGGCTAACCAGGTGAATTTTGATGAGGTGGCTCTGAAAGACATTTTTCGATGTGGACTGAATGAGCCGACCTCATCATTCATGCCAGGTGGTCGTTGCTCCCTCAACCTGGCTCAGTTTATTGACCTCGCCCTACTGTACGCTGGTTCCTCGTTTACTGTGGGGGAGGTAGACACTGAACCAGCGCTCCACACCAAGGCCCCCGTCTTGAAGCCTACCACGGCCCCCGTCTTGAAGCCTACCACGGCCCCCGTTTTTAAGCCTTACACGGCCCTAGCCCCGAAGCCTGTAACGGCTCCAGTCTCGAAGCCTGGCACGGCCAGCGAGTCAACGCCCATGCCTGCCACGGCCAGAGAGCCAGCGCCCATGCCCGCCACGGCCAACGAGCCAGCGCCCATGCCCGCCACGGCCAACAAGCCAGCGCCCATGTCCGCCACGGCCAACGAGCCAGCGCCCATGTCCGCCACGGTCAGCGAGCCAGCGCCTGTAGCCTTGACCGCCCCAGAGCCAGCGCCTGTAGCCTCGACTGTCCCCATGGCCACATCCCCTGTTGGCCGAAGACGTCAGAGAAGGAAGAGGGCCCCTTCTCCCCAGTCTCGTCTTGTGCTCAAGACCGCAGAGGTTCCCCCAGAGTCTTCCACGGCTCTGCCGGGTTCTGCTCCGCCCTCAGAGTCTTCCACGGCTCTGCCGGGTTCTGCTCCGCCCTCAGAGTCTTCCACGGCTCTGCCGGGTTCTGCTCCACCCTCAGAGTCTTCCACGGCTCTGCAGACCTCTGCTCCGCCCTCAGAGTCTTCCACGACTCTGCCGGCCTCTGCTCCACTCTCAGAGTCCACCACGGCTCTGTCAGCCTCTGCTCGCCCCTCAGAACCCTCCCGGGCTCCTCCTCACGAGCCTCCCAGGGCCCCTCCTCTCGAGCCTCCAAGGGCCCCTCCTCACGAGCCTCCCAGGGCTCCTCCTCACGAGCCTCCTAGGGCTCCTCCTCACGAGCCTCCCAGAGCTCTACCCCTCAAGTCCCTCAGGGCTCCCCCTCCTTCCAAGCCTCTCACGGCTTCACCTCTCGAGACTTTCAGGGCTCCATCCCTTGAGTCTTTCATGGCTCCACCCCTCAAGCCTCTCACGGCTTCTCCTCTCGAGTCTCTCAGGGCTCCTCCGCCTCTCAGGGCTCCGCCCCTCGAGTCTTTCATGGCTCCACCCCTCAAGCCTCTCACGGCTTCGCCTCTCGAGTCTCTCAGGGCTCCTCCCCCTCTCAAGCCTCTCAGGGCTTCGTCTCTCGAGCCTTCCAGGGCTCGGCCACTAGAGGCTCCTACGGCTCTGCCTCCCGAGCCTCCTATGGCTCCCCCTCCAGAGCCTCCTACGGCTCCACCTCCCGAACCCCTCATGGCTCTGCTCCCAAAGACTCCAGAGCTTCCTAGGGCTCCGCCTCTCGAGCCTTCCACGGCTCCACCACCCGAGCCTCCTACGGCTCTGCTCCCTAAGACTCCAGAGCCTTCTAGAGATTCGCCTCCTGCGGCTCCGCCTCCCGAGCCTCCTACGGCTCTGCTCCCTAAGACTCCAGAGCCTTCTAGAGATTCGCCTCCCGAGCCTCCTGCGGCTCCGCCTCCCAAGCCTCCTACGGCGCCACCTCCCCCGGTTCTGCCTCCAGAGCCTACCAGGGCTTCACTCCTGGAGTCTTCTACGGCGCCACCTCCCACGGCGTCACCTCCCTCGGCTCTGCCTCCAGAGCCTTCCAGGGCTTCACCCCTGGAGCCTCCTATGGCGCCACCTCCATGGGCTCCACTTCCTGAGCCTTCCAGGCCTTCGCCCCTAAAGCCCCCCTTGGCTCCATCTCCAGAGCCTTCCAGGCCTTCGCCCCTAAAGCCTCCTTCGGCTCCACCTCCAGAGCCTTCCAGGCCTTCGCCCCTAAAGCCTCCGTCGGCTCCACCTCCAGAGCCTTCCAGGACCCCACCTCCAGAGCCACCTATGGTGCCGCCTCAGACGGCTCCGCCTTTCACGGCTCAGCCCGGACTTCCTGACCCTCTACCTGTCCTGTGGTCTCTTCCCTGGCCTCCGGACCCTATTCCTGTCCGGTGGTCACCTTCCAGACCCCCGGACCCAGTCCCTGTCCTCCAGTCGCCTTCCAGACCTCCTGACCCAGTCTCTGCCCTATGGCTGCCCCCTAGACCTCCCGACCACCCGCCTGTCCACTATGTTCCCCCTGACCTTGCCTTGAACTGCCCATTGACCCCCATGGACTGTTTCATTTCCCTTTTGTGCCTTCTGCCCCAGCGTGCTTACACGCTCGTTCTGTCCCCCATGAGCTCACACGCTCGTTCTGTCCCCGAGCTCACACGCCGCTCTGTCCCCTCGAGCTCACACGCTCGCTCTGTCCCCTCGAGCTCACACGCTCGCTCTGTCCCCGAGCTCACACGCTCGTTCTGTTCCTCGCTCTCCTGCAGCCGGCGGCCGTCAGGAGCCGTCCTATTCAGAGGGGAGTACTGTCACGAACCCCGCTCCCTCGCTCCGCCTCGTCGAAGCTTTCTCACACCGCAGCACTCCCTGCGTGCTTACTCACTCGTTCCGCCCCTTCGAGTTCTGATGCTCGCATTGCTCGCTCGAGCCCTCACGCCCACTATGCTTCCCCTAGCTCACTTGATCGTAAACTATCTCCTCCCTCTGGTGCACTCGCCTGAATCAGCCTGAACATTATGACCACTTGCACTCACGCGCTTCCTATCTCCACACATTAGTTTCACCTGCACTCGTCTCATCACCTGTCATTGTTCACACCTGCACTTCGCCCTATATAACTCACTATCCTTTCGTTTGGTTGGGGTTGGTTATTGTATTTAGATTCCCGTGTTTTGCCCCTCGCTAGTCTCGCCTAGTTTTGACTCCTTTTTGATTCCCTCTTAGCTTGCCAGCCCCCCTATTCCTCTTGTTCCCCTGTCTTTTGCTCCCTCTAGTCCCTTCTTGTATACATCCTGTTTACCCCGGCTTTGACCCCTCGCTCCCCTCGACTACTCTCCCGGATTTGCCCCCTTTACTCTCTTTGATTCCCCGGCTTTTGACCCTACGCTTCCCCCTTGACCATTCTTCACTTGACTTGCCCTTTTTTGTACTGTTGCCTGCTTTTTGCAATAAAGCAGTTTTCATCCGACATTGTGACTGTCTCATCTTGTGTGTGTGTGTGTGTGTCCGGGTTACAGGTGAAATGATTTGCATCGCTCGAGGCCGCCCTCTACTACATCACAGAAGTGTGGAGAATCAATTTCAGAGGTCACTTAGAAAATCTGCAGCTTTAATGTGATCTGGCCGCAATGTGAGTTAAAGGTCAGAGTTCAGCCGTGGTCATCTCAGACCACTGGACCTATCTCAGAAAAAAATCTGGCAACATGACCTTGAGATCAGCAGCCAAACAGATGCCAGACAGATCTGATTAACTACAAAAGATGGCAACATGCATTGACTTAACCAGCTTTATTTGCTTTGCTATTTTGCAACTTTGCACTTTCCATGGGTTATACATTATATATATGTGTATATATATATATATTACGATAAAAGAGTCCTGTGTATGTTACAGTGGAAATGTTATTTTGAAGAAAGTCAGGAAATAGTGCCCTAGTGGCTTACCATGTAGAAACTCAATGGGTTTTAAATGTACGTGATATTCATGCTCCAAACCGATAGATGGCAAGCTCAACTCATCAAGCAATACAGAATGCTTCATTCATATGTCAAATAAAGCCATGCATTATTAATTTATACTTTTACAGACTCTCTGGCCGCAATATTTGTTTAACCAGCTGTTTCCTTCTGGGCACTTTCCACTATTGAAGTGAACCCCTTGTATGCGCCCATTTTGTCCCATAAGAACATTCGGTCATTGCATGGCCTCAACAAGCAGGCTTTTCACTCAGCTAAATGTAGGCTACACTTGCTGGTCTCTTTGGAGACAGAGTGTCTCATAATTCATTGAGAAATAACAAGGGGAATTTGTTTGTCTTAATGTTAATGTGACTGTTCATATGAATTGACTCAACCACTGGAAAACCACTAAACAGCTTAAGGAAACCATAGAGACAAAACTAATTGATTTGAGGGGTAGATTGAAAGCTAAATGACTTATGTAACCATCATGATGGCTTTTACAGTTCTAATTAAACATCCAAATATTGGCAAATCCTCCAGTGCAAGGACACCTACTTTGAATCTTAATTGCAGATGTCATAAGCTTCTTCAAAACATAGTTAATAAGACTAAACCTCATCATTTTAATACTGAACTGGATTACAGTATGAGTTATTCAAATGGACAGTTGACATGTCAAGCAGTTGCAGTAAACAGTGTCCTGCTGTGTGACGTGCTATACTTCACCTAAAACAGTTTTAAACAACATTTTTATTTTTCTTGTATAATTATCACATATGGCTTTAATGGCCTCATATTGAGACAACATTTTTAGGCCCATTTTACACCACTGAACAATTTACGTGAACTGTATAAAAGTTAAAATGATTAATAATGGCAAAAATTTTATAGAACTTGCAAACAGTAGCATCACTTAAAATATAGGCTAATTCCCCTATGCGTTAATTTAATATGCTGTAATAAAATCTTATTCCATTCATATAACTGTGTAGTAAATAGTTCATGCCCATTATACAAAATATAAATGTACAAAACTAAGAATTGTTTTTATTCTTGTAAAGTTCTCTGCATGCCAGAGGTCCCAAGAAGATTCAATCAACACAAATGTTTTGAACTTGAACAACCATATGCAGAAGTTGTCTCACTATTGCCACTATTTGTTTCAGTATATTATTATATTATTAATACATAGGCCTATCAATAAATGCCCGATTAGTAGACTACAAAAATGTTTACGTAAAAGTTTGTGCATGGCTTTTGGCTTGCTTCCCATTTTAAATATATTTTTAAAGCCATTTAACAATTTGAGAAGTTTATAAATGCAGATCATGCAGAAAATCGCTGAGAATAAACATCTGTTCGTTTATTCCACATGTATTGAGGTATTGCGAGTTCTACTGTGCTTTAAAAAAAAATAGCTTAAAATTTTATTTTGATCACAAGTAGCCTAAGCTCGTGCTACCCATAAATAGACTAAACCGACGGAGCATGGAAAGAAGGGATGTGTAATAGCAGGTTCTTACCTTGTGGAGCAGAGCTCTGCGTCCCTCTGAATGATCTCTGTTGAGCTCGTGCATGTGAACTGCTCGCTGCTCTTCACACACACGTCACTCGTGAGGCAGAGCCCGCTGGAGAACACAACCGCGCGCTGACAGACAAAGCAGAGAGGTGCTGAAATCGACACCGTGTGCGTCATCAAGAACTGTTACAAAGTTACTGTGGAATGTAACAAGCGGTGCGAGGATGACGACATAATTGTTTTTCAATGGAAGCAATATTTACAAATATCCGTTCTAACGGACAGGGGCGGACTAAGCACTAGGCAAAGGTAGGCAATCGCCTAGGGCCCTCAGAAGCCAAGGGTAGGGTTGCCACCCGTCCTGTAAAATATAGAATTGTCCCATTTAAAGATAAAACGATGCATCCTGGATTGAATCAATATGGGACGCGATTTGTCGCGTATTTAACTGATAATTTGGTGTCATGGTGATATTGTTCCAGATGGCCAATTTAACAATGACCTTAGTTTCCCCATGGTGGGTAAGGGATCATCTGAAAAGTCCACACATTGTTCTAAAACGTGCTAATAATGTGGAGGGTGTTTTAAGGGACCGTCTGAAAAGTCCACAAATGTTTCTAAAATGTGCTAATACTGCAGAGGATGTTTTAAGGGACCGTCTGAAAAGTCCACAAATGTTTCTAAAATGTGCTAATACTGCGAAGGATGTTTTAAGGGACCGTCTGATAAGTCGGTGGTAAAACTGTGGAGTTTTTTCTAAATAAATGTTCATTAAGATCAAACAATGTATGAATATAATCATAAAGACAAGTACAGGTGAAGTAAAAAAAAAAACAAAATATTGAATAAACCATCCAAAATGTACACATAAATAAGATAAAGAAGAAAAATAATCAAAAAAAAATAATAATAAATAAATATATATATATATATATATATATATATATATATATATATATATATATATATATATATATATTATAATTCATGGGTCAGGAAAGTTCTCATTTTAGCATATAAGAAAGGATATACAGTTTTTATTAATAATGCATATTAAACTGTGGAGGATGTGGTTAGGGGCTGTGAGGTTTTATGCAATCTACACAAGTTCATAGTTCCAAAGTTCCAAACCGCTCGGACAGTTTTGTGTGATTTCACTGTATACTCTGTTGTAAGTTCAAGCTAAACTTCATTGTTGCTAGTTCACAGAAGTGGATAGGTTATATAGGCAGGCGCCTAGGGCGGCAACGCTCTCTGGGGCGGCAAGACAGGTTACCTGCCATGCTGCCCCCGCACAGAACACAGAAATCGCAATGGGAGAAGGGTGCCCCAAATTGTGCCACCCCGCCCCTGCTCAGAGCTCACAAGATCGCAATGGGAGATAGGTGCTCCAAATCAAGCCACCCTGCCCCCACACAGAATGCAAGATCACGATGGGAGAAAGGTGCCCTGACAGGCTAAAGGCTCTATATGGTTAGGATTATGGATGTTCATAATGTATTCTTACATTATGAACAAACATAAGATAACCACGATATACAGTAGGCCTATAGGTAGGCTACACCATGACACAGGATCTTCTTAGTGGTCTTGCTATAATTAGAATCAACCATGTGATTGCTAGGCAGATATGATGAAGTCATTGATGATTTTGCATCAATGAAAACTAGAAGGTAGCTACATTTAAATTAGGGATAAGGTGTAATAGCAGAGAGTAGCATCAATCTGTAAGAATTCTGCCATCTAATTTATTTATTGAATTTAATTGTGCAATTTATTTTATGTACAGTACATACTGTATAATGTCAATGTTAATACAATGTGCCATTTATTTATATATGTAACGGGAGCCAGCTGATAGATAGCTGTGCAGTATGTAAAACCTCAGCCTTTAGCCTCCTTGTTAGAGCACCCGCCTCCCACGCCGGAGACCTAGGTTCGAGTCCCGTACGGAGCGGGTAGAACAAGAGCGTCATATATATAAGGGGCATTAATGGGGGGGGTGCCATGTCTGATCTCACCTAGGGCACCTAGTAAGCCAGAACCACCACTGCTAGTTCAGTTTGAATTGAATTTGTGGAGAGGGGAAAAAACTTCCTACGGTAACACTGTCCCAAATGGATCCGATTGCTGCACAGCCTGCACTGCCACCCGCCTCTGCTTCCACAGCACTCACTATAGCCACCAGTTCAGTGTTGATGATGATTATTGTCTGGGTGATGACACTCTTAATAAGAAAACTTTTTTCTCAGACTATTGACACATTTTCACTTTATTTAGCAGCATAAATCTAGTGTACTTTTTTATGTTTTCAACTCTAAAAAAAAAGATGAAATAAAGATTTAAGAAAGAGGGAGAGTACGAATGTACTTCATAGTAGACAGATTGTGTTTTTATATAATGTGTTGTCAGACGTTATCATTCACACCCTTTTAGAAATTTGGCACAACCACGGACACATTTTTGTTTGCTGTTTGCACAGTCTTGTGCTGTCACATAGATCGATGAGGTATCTCAGGACACTAATATGTATATATTATATATATACAGTATCTCACAAAAGTGAGTACACCCTTCACATTTTTGTAAATATTAGATTTGATCTTTTCATGTGACAACACTGAATAATTGACACTTTGCTACAATGTAAAGTAGTGAGTGTACAGCTTGTATAACAGTGTAAATTTGCTGTCCCCTCAAAATAACTCAACACACAGCCATTAATGTCTAAACCGCTGGCAACAAAAGTGAGTACACCCCTAAGTGAAAATGTCAGTGTTGTAACATGAAAAGATATAATCAAATATTTACAAAATGTGAGGGGTGTACTCACTTTTGTGAGTACACCCCTCACACACACACACACACACACACATATATATATATATATATATTATATATGATATTTCTCATACAGCACCTTTAAGAGAAAACTGACATAAATCACGTGTGTCATTGAAGAGGGCCCCATCTCTGAACTTTATCTAGAGCCCCCATATCACTAAATCCGCCCCTGCTAACGGAATTGTAGTTAAAGGAATATTCTGGGTTTAATACAAGTAAAGCTCAGTCTACAGCATTTGTAGCATAATGTTGATTTATCACAAAAATTATTTCAACCGTCCCTCCTTTTCTTTAAAAAAAAGCAAAAATAGAGGTTACATTGAGGCACTTATGGTGGATTTGTTAAAAAGTCTTACAAACCTAATTTGTGTTATGCTCTTGCTTCATTTAGAGGAAACACACTTCAAGCTTCATTAAAAATAAGATCATAGTTCTATTTTTGGCAATTTTGTCAGCAAATTGTAGGGTAGGGTTTTACAAATGCTGGAAAAAGCAGGACGGGCTTACACCTTAATACATATTTAGCTTCTAGAAGGAAAGATTTACAGTAGCTGGTTTTCATGACAGAGTGTTCTTTTAGAAAATGTTTAGAAGAAAAATACAAAATAAAATATGAATCATCACTTACAGCCCACAGTCCATTCATTGACCATCAGATACTGTACATAAAACTGGCTAACATTTGCAAACGGCAAACCTTAATACATTCAGTTTGATTCACCCAACTGCTACACAACAGGATGGAGTCAAATCTTTGAAATGTATTCAGATCAATCTTTGACCATGTGAATTGTCTCTTAAGTAATGATTTATAAAATAATGATTATTCAGATCATGCTGCTTATTGAGGAAAGGAGTGTTATTTATTTTATAAGTGGTGGATGATAAAATATCCAACAACAACAATGTAAAAACATAGATTTCAATTGAAGGAGGGACCTGAGAAATACAGTATTTAGAGTAGGGTCCATACTTGGGCATGGGCTATTTTTGACTAAGCAACCACACTAGCAACCACCTAGAACACCCTAGCAACTGTTTAACTAAGCTAATGTAGTTTTTTCCTCATTATATTGATATACATCTTTGCGCAGTTCCATGTTCTTTTACATAGTCACATTGTTAATGATCTAATTTCTTGGATTTGTCTCTATTTCTCATGTTCAGCTTAACTAATTCTCCTGACAGTACATTATTGATTGTCTTCACAGAATCATCTGGTGTCCTGCATAGTGTTAGTGCATTAGAAGACACAAGAATTAAGGGTAGCGATCAGTAATGGGTGTGTAAACAGCACAACATCTGAAGTATTCAAATTTCAAACAACTCTTTGGAATTGGGATTCAGAAACTCTCTGCAGACTTATGGAAATAAAAAAACAAATTGATAGACAAACACTTCATGTTCATATATCACTTGTGGACAGGACCTGAATTTCACATGTGCTGTTTTTGGGATGCATGCCTGAGAGCAGTGGCTGCTTACAATCAGCGTCCACAAAGACACCTTTCTGTCAGATAAATACCTTTAGAGCAATCAGAAAAAACACATGCCGCTTCGCTGAACGATCTCTTCTGTGGTTGTGTTCTCAGAGGCACTGAGTGCACAGGTTTGCTCTTAGAAAGCAGGTACTGTATGTTGGCTACAAGGTCTGATTCATTTTAGAAAACTGAGCCATCAGGAATTTTGCAGCACAGCTCCCTGAGGTTCTTGGTTAACTTTCTTCCTTGCCAACTGAAATTGCTTGGGGGTGAGCGAACAAGAATCTAGATTTTTAGAAGCTGTCAAAGATCTTTGTAAGCTTGTAAGCCAAAATGATCTAATCAATTCATAAATATCTCAACTATGTTAATGGTAGAAATTCAGGAAGAAACTCTGAGGTGATTCAGACATTTGATTGCCACATGCCATCATTACATAAGCAAGGAGGCATATAATATGCCGATTAGCTGATGGCACCACAAGAATGCGAACAATCCCAAGTCCTTCACTGGCGAATATCCTGCCATTCGTGAGCTGTCACGTCAAAGCATACATATATTTCACACTTTTAAAGGGATAGTTCGCTCAAAAAGGTACTCATCCTCAAGTTGTTCCAAAACCAAATGGTTTACTTTCTTCCATGGTAAGAAAGTAGACACATAAGATAGTAGAAAGACACTTAAGATATTAGGCATAACAATAGCCTCAGTCACCATTCACTTTTATTGTATGGAAATTTATTAAAATGGATTGTTATTGAAAAAAATGGTAGTTTTATTGAAATATGCATGACGAGTTCAATTAATGACAAAATAATTAATAATTAATCAATGTCAAATGAATACACAGCAGTTGCTTTACCATTTACAAAATGGTCATTTAAAAAGTTCAAACAATTGAAATGTGCAAATCTTAAATAATAAAATAGCATGGAAAAATATTAATATTTTTTGAGTATACTTGGCAAAGCCAAGCAATACATTGGAATGAAGTGGTCTGACCAATCAAATATAAAGTACTAATTCCAGTCTCACATTCGTCAATGTCCCAAGCAGACACTACTCTGGCATTCAGTAACCAATAGCCATGCATTATATTCTCCACATCAACATTCTTTTTCACTTTTGTTAAACTTTTTCATCAATGGAGCTGCTGCAAGAATTTGCTTGTAATTGGAAAAAGGTGTTTTGAAAGCAGCGCTTTCCAACAAACACACTAACAAAAGGTGCTCAGTACTCTGTGGTTGACAGATCCTGTGACTGACAGAAGATGGACCAGTTAGTTGCCATTTAGCAAGAAGTTCTCAATCAAAGTGATTTATGGAGCACTGACTGCATGAACAGCCTCCTGACAGCAGTCTGGGTTAAATGCCACGGCTCAAGGGCACAACAGTCACAGAGGAAGTGACTGTCAATCAAAGAGAATGAAGTACTGTTCTATTTGTTTATTGTCCCGTGTCTATTGTTGCCTGTTTCGTGCCTGCACCAAACACATTTAATCTTTTTACACTATGGGACAGCAATGACCACGACTTAAATTGCTTTGTCAGTGTTATCTGTCAGACTACAGGGCTGACAACTCTGAACCAGAATGAAGTTAATTAGTGATACATGATAAGCAAACATCGCTAGAACTAATGGTCATGCTTTGAACAAACCCCAACCCTAAAACAAAGTTCAAAGTGCCGTTTGCCTTGATGCCCTGACGCAAATCTTGAATGCAGCTTCACGATTACTGTAGGAACGCAGATGGCCAAAGTCTATCGGCCAATTCATATTGTGGAGGATGAGAGTTTAAGAGATGCAGTGCCCATTGCAATGAATATGCAACCTATGGGGAGACCAGTTCTTTCAATTAGTCAAACTGCCACCTAGACTTTGTGAAACGTTTAATGTTATTTGAATTGGTACTATTTTAGTGTATTTCTATCTATATACCATGAAAGGCTTTGTTTGAAAAATGTTAATAAAGCATTATATTGTTATTTACTGTTTTGTTTTCTTTCTTAAGATGAAATAAATGCATTTTGACAGGAAAATAAATATATATAATGTAAAATTTTAGCACTGTGATTAATCACAATTAACTACAAACATATGTGATTATTAGTGATTCATAATTTGAATTGACCGACAGCATTAATATAACTACAACTATACAACTATAAATATATGCAATTTCCATTCATAATTTTTATTGATGGATTACATAGATTTGTACAATTTTAAGAAGCTAAAATGTGACCAAAATGATTAAAAAAAATTATAAAATAAAATTTGTAAAATTAATAATCTTTTAATGTACCTAATTAGCTGTTAGAGAATGTATTTCATATACAAGCAAAATTGACATTTTTACTGAAATATACCAATATTTATCAGAATCTAACTGAATTGGGACATCTGTATCAATACCCAGCCCTAGACATTAGGGTATTGCTAGGTATTTATAGAGTGTTTTGGATGGTTGCTAGGTAGTTTTTTACTTGCCTATATCAAAAGGGCCCACCTCGAAGTCTCAATCATATTCTGGTCTCTTGATGGCTTGTGTCCTGCTACAATGTAATTCACAGGGGTGGATCTACCGGAGCGGCATTTAAAAAAAAAAAAGCATTGCCACCTCATCAGCCACCCCAACATATGTATCCAAATGTGTTAAATATAAATGTAAGTATATTATTGTTGATGTTAACGTTGTGTAGGGGTTTATTCATGTCAAAATTCCTAAACTCTCACCAAACGCACAAATGACTACAGACCCATATCGTTATTGATTACAGCAGCAACTAATCATGTGATTGTTTACAGTAGCTGCAGCAGCCAATGATCACAGTATCGACCAATCTTCTACCTACTATTGCAGCGCATGTAATTTAGTGTTTGAACTCTCACGAGTTGATGAGCTTATTTCCTCAACAATGACCACATGGACAAATACTGGGAAAAAAAGAGCTAAAAGATGAATTTCTCTGTTGTTTCCAAGTATTCACTGAATGATAATTAAATTCATTGCTGACAGTTATAGGCTGAGACTGGTGGAACATTTCCTCACCACTTATTGAAACAGCTATGTCAGGTATGTGTAATCCAGATGAAACATCACCAGTTCTTGAGATGGAGTTTCTGTTTGATTTGTGTGTGTTTTGACTGGTGATCCGGTGCTGGAATGTGTTATTTTGAATGTTATGATATGTGTTTGTTGCAGTTGTTATCAGTGTTGTATGTGTCTATATGCTTCTTTCAGTGTCCCCCATTGTGATGGCTTTCTCGGCTGTATTGTTAGTGTGTGTGTGTGTGTGTGTGTATGTGTGTGTGTTGTCTTTTTCTATTTTCTCCCTCTCTCTTAATCACTCTCAGGTGTGCGGTAACCAGGTGAGATGATTGTTGATGGTGCACAGTGTGTTTCCACCCTATATAAACGGAGTGTTTATATGGCTGGATTGTGTGATGGGAGACAGTTGTTTGTGTCATATCGTTCACTGTTGCCCAGGTGCATATTTACATTTTTCCAGGTTCCTGCAGCTGGAGTGGAGAGTTTGTGGGTGTCGCTGTCTGAATTTCGGAGTTTGCTGTTATTTTATATACAGAACTGTCCATAAATGTGTCTGTGTTTCCGCTACTCTCATTTCCCTGCATCTGTTTTATGCAAATAAAAACATACTGTATATTTGGGCAAATTAGAATCCAAAACCTCTAAAAACTAAAGGCAAAAAGTTACCACTAGATCAATCAGTCATGTTCTTAAATCAAAGTGCTGATCTATGCTGTGTGCTGATCATCTACTGCCTAGCAAAATCCCAAGACTGATAGTGGCAGATGTAGAGATGAGATATGGGTGCTTGAATCAGTCATTAAGAATGACTGTTGACTGAAACTGTTAATTTAAAAGAATCTTTTACTGTGCATAGCATCATTTATATTCATGAGTTTTGCAGCACTGCCCCCCACAGTACAATTTTCTGTAGAGTTTATTTTTACCCAAACCTAACTGTATTAATCAGCACTATCAGATGGATTATTCCAGCTGTAACAAAGGTGATAGGCCTACAGGACTTTATTAGAAGAATAATATGGAACATGCTTGCATTTTCCATCCATATACACGTAACAAAATAAAACGATTTATGGTGGACTGGCCATCGGGAGAACCGAGTGGGCCATTTGGTCGGCCGTAAAATGGGCCGAATGTGCCGCGATAAGCTAAATATGCAGAAAAGGCCCGTGAACCCCACCCCCTCGACTCAACAACTTTTGGCTCAACCCCCCAGCTCGCTCAACAACATTTGGGCCAGTTGTTATGTAAAATCCCAACCGATTTCTCTTCCCAGTCCAGCCCTGGTTGCCACCCCTCATAGTCTGAATGCCACCCTGATCTGCCTCTGGTAATTCACATTTTCAAGTCCTTTACACAAAAACATTGCAAGCCAAATTGCTTAGAATAGTAATAGCACATCTTTGACCAGGTATAATTTATATCCGTTGTATTTCACTGTTTGATTGGTTCAGATATTCCAAGGTGTAACGTCTCTTTAGAAACTATTTCCAAGGTGTTGGCTGAATGTCTTGTGGCTCTCAAACCCCCCATGGAATGTTTCATAACACACGTTCAGCCAACTTTAGCTCAACACGGAAATCAAGACAAATAGCCTGTTCATGGCATCCAGCAACTGAATGTTGATTTTTGAGGCGTGTGTTAGTGTAGACATTTGACTGGGCATGTAGTGTAATTTTTGTGTTTTCTTGGTCTTGGTCTTACTGGGTGTGTCTGTTGGAAAACTGCTGACTACCAAAACCAATTAACATTAACACCTGGAAAAATAAGTCAATGCAGTGAGGTTCTGGGTGGTACAATTTTCTGTGATATGCTAATCTTGGAACAACATCATCGTCAAATATGGAATGGGATAGAACCAGATGCTCCTTAATTCTCCTGATTTGCAAAGTGGTGCTGGGCAGAATTATAGTAAGAACAAATAGTGAAATAAATTCATAATGTAAAAACATCACTATTATTATGAGTCATACTTTGGGTTAGGGATTTGAACAATGCCCCCAACCACAACATTCAAGAAAATGGATGAGGATTGAGGATTCCTCAAATTGTCTGGCTTCTAGTTTGTAATTAAAAATATAGTCTGTAATTAAAATGTATGTTTTAAGTTTTAGAAAAGGATGAATGTTTGGGAATAGCTGTTTTGGATTTCCTCGTGTGTTCTTATCATGGTTGCGCTGCATTTTGTTGTTTTGTTATCTCTAAACCAGATGCAGGTCGAAATGATTCTATTGTGTGCAGATCTTGTTTGAAGTGGGCCCTTTCTTGACTGACAATGTTTGGAGAGACCAAACAGAGGTCAAGAGGCTCTTTGTTTTCACAGAAGACTCAGTAGAATCCCTGTCCCTACTTCCTGTTGACACAAGATGAATGTCCATCACATCCTGTCTCCAGTGTTGGTGCCTGGTGTTCGTGTTCTGACTGACAGCTGAATGAATGAAGCCAAAGCTATATGTGTGAACAGAGAGGTGACTGTTCCTACATCTCCGTGTGTGTGTGTGTGTGTGTGTGACCTCACAATCAGTTTGTCTGAGATTTAACATGGTGTGACACTTTGTAAACGCTTTAAGCATATGTAGTTTATCTGAATTTGTGCAACACATAATTTGACATGTTATACATTTTGTTTTCTAAAAGAAAAGCACTGAACAATCAGGGCTACTGTAATGAATCGGAACTGTCCTGTAGTTGGCAGCCATGTTCTTTGTTACTATGTACTATTTATTGCCATTAGAGGGCGCCATTAAATCACTGCTAAATTGTAAACTGTTGAAATCTGTATAAAAAACTACACTTAACAGTAACTGATACTCTGAACTGTATCACAACAGCAGTTTTAGTGGGGAACAATTTGCATATCGATTATCACAGCTTGCATCAATCACACAATAGTCACCTCAAAGCAAAATTTGTTTAAAATGATGATTTTTATAATCAGTTGCTTTCTTAAAACACTTTCAAAGAGGGAGAAAAAATAATTAATGATGATAATAAAAAAAAATATGCTCCTGCAGCTTTTTAATCTTAAAAGAGAAGTGCACATGGAGTAAAAGTTTAATATTATAGTAAAAAGTCTACTGCTACACTTTCATTATTACATTTTTATTTGTCTCACATTGCATGTCAATTTATTATTAAAAATGTATTGTTTAACTGGAACACAATATTGATATAAATGTTTAAATATCAGTTTTTTTTATAACCTATATGCTCATGAAACCAATCATATATCTGAGTTGTCACATTTAAGAGAGATCAGTTCATTCATTTTTTACATGTGATTTTGCAAAAAATTTAATTATAATAATAAATAGGCTGCATGATTTACACACACAGGTGGCCAAAAGTTTGGAATAATGTACAGATTTTGCTCTTATGGAAAGTAATTGTACGTTTATTCACCAAAGTGACATTCAACTGATCACAATGTATAGTCAGGACAATAATAACATGATAAATTACTATTACACTTTGAAGAGTTCTCATCAAAAAACCCTCCAAGTGCAGCAATGATAGATTTGTAGATCCTTGGCATTCTAGCTGTCAGTTTGTCCAGATACTCAGGTGACATTTCACCCCACACTTCCTGTAGCACTTCTTGTCGGGCACTTCTCACACACCTTACAGTCTAACTGATCCCAAAAAAGCTCAATGGGGTTCTTTTTGTTTTTCTGTTTCAAAAGTGGCTTTTTCTTTGCAATTTTTCCCATAAGGCCTCCTGAGTCTTCTCTTTACTGTTGCACATGAAACTGATGTTGAGCGGGTAGAATTCAATGAAGCTGTCAGCTGAGGACATGTGAGGCGTCTATTTCTCAAACTAGAGACTCTAATGTACTTATCCTCTTGTTTAGTTGCACATCTGGTCTTCCACATCTCTTTCTGTCCTTGTTAGATACAGTTGTCCTTTGTCTTTGGAGACTGTAGTGTACACCTTTGTATGAACTGTTCAGTTTTTTGGCAAATTCAAGCACTGTATCGCCTTCATTCCTCAAAACAATGATTGACTGACGAGTTTCTAGAGAAAGCCGTGTTTTTTTTTGTGCCATTTTTGACCTAATATTGACCTTAAGACATGCCAGTCTACTGCATACTGTGGCAACCACTGATCTATGGTGGCAACTCAAAAACAAACACAAAAAACATTTTCAGCTTCATTTAATGAACCAAATAACTTTCAGCTGTGTTTGATATAATGGCATGTGATTTTCTAGTACCGAATTAGCAATTTATCATGATTACTCAAGGATTAGATGTTGGAGTGATGACTGCTGTCTAGATTTGATAAAAAATGCCTTTTTTATATATTTTTTCAAATAGTGATGGTTCTGTTTTTACATCAGTAATGTCCTGACTATACTTTCTGATCAGTTGAATGCCACTTTGGTGAATTAAAGCACCAGTTTCCTTCCTAAACGGCGGAATCTGTACATTATTCCAAACTTTTGGCCGCCAGTGTATAAAAATTATAATTTGCTATATAATTTTTTTTTTCTTATAACTGTTTTGCTTGTGTGCAAAAACTACTTAAAGAACTGCTTTGATTTGGCTTATGTGGCTCAGACAGTGATGGATTTATTTAGCTAGGACTCATCTCTTGAGAACTGGCCTCTTTAGACAACATTTACATACTCCGATTTACACTCAGATCAGTGTTTGATGATTGGCAGGTGTCCTCCACCAATCAGAATGTGCATATGACTTAATATACAGTGGCCATTTTTTTATAAGAATGACTAATTAATTTCCACATTCACTTTGCAAAACTCTCTTAATAGATTTGTATATTTCATTTGCAATTTGTTTTCTTTAGGTTCATTATATTAGACCCAAGCTGATGAGCCAAATCAGTGTCAAACATTTAAACAGAGGCAGTCTGTTTTTCATCCGCCTAGTGCATAATACTACTAAAATATTAACATCAAAATCCACTCTGTTATTTTGACTGCCTGATCATTTAGACTTTAGAAATATAAATGAAACACATACTGTATATCTCAACTGTTATGCTACAAACTGTACACTATCCATAGCAAAGTTACAACAAAGTTGATTGATAGTTTTTGTCAGATTTAGTTGTTTCTGTGTCCTCTGTCTGGAGCTCGGAGTGCTGCGATGTGCTGTCTTGGTGTTGACATTATCAGGAGATGCAGATGATTAGCTCATGCATTTTTCATGCATGTCAGCTCAGAGGAAGAGCTTCAGACTTCAGCTGTGAGGTAACTGCATTTAATCTCTTCAGGATTCATATGCATGTCAACCATCTGTATACAGTGGAATTCTCACATTCTGTGCGATCACATTGCTCATTTGAGAGATCTAGTTTTGTCGTTTCATGTTGCTAGTGTGGATGGGGTGTCAAAGTCTCTGCTGTTTATCACCATGTCAGTTCAGATTATGTTCACAGGTGAATGAAGACCATTTTGAAGTGTTAAAGTGGAAAAAAGTTCTTCCTTCTTAGTTTAACACGCTGACAGTTGATTTATATCTTTGCACATTTAGACATTCAGACATAGAGTGTGTGTGAGGTTGCATTTCCACCTCAATAAAAAGACCAATATACAGTACCTTTTTTTTATTTGCTGTAAAATACAGCTTCTGACGATAACTGGTTTTACATGGTTTCTAGCTGGTCTAGATGGAAGATCAGCCAGAACTACAAATCATAGAAAATAGGCTAAAATATTCAACAAACCAGCACAGTATGTTCCAGAAAAGCGCACTGACCACCTGAAGCGGATATGTTTCACAGTTGAATTTATTTGGTGTACGTGACCAAGTTTAGCAGAATATATGTCAAAACTAACTGCGATTCACAAAGCTGTAGCTTTCCATTTTTTTGTGAAAATGGATTTCGCTCTCAAGGTCAGGCTGTTAGTTACAGTTATTGAAGTGTGCAAAGTGAAAACATCAGCAAAAAAGCAATAGAAAGGCAGAGAAATGTCCTTATACAAATTCAGACTGCAATTACAGTTTCACAGTATCTTTATTTCTAAAGTGAACATTAAGAATTGAATAATACTACCCATAGAGAGCACATTATACTCAGTTACATAACCAATTGTCCAGTGAATACTGCAATGAGGAATTAGAAAGCGAGTACATATAAGCTTATTGTTTAAAAAAACAAGAAATAAATATTCCGATTTTGTTATTGGGTAAAGATATTGTTCAACGGGACCAAAATGTTCGACAGGACTTGATGTTATCCATCAGGAAATGATTTGCTTATTAAATTTGCCTCAATATGACTGTTGAAGAGGAGGGGTTGAAAAGTAAGAGGGCTTGATGACATCAGCGGAAATGGAAAGTCATTTCAGAGGCGGGCAAGTTTGTACATTTTAATTAAAAAAATTCTCTCTTTGGAATAATGTGCACCGATTAATCGTTCACAATAAGACCAAGAATGTGTAGGAGAGTATAGGTCCATTTTGATTACATTTTTACTGTTGTATCTATTGACATTTGATCTATCTGGAATAATCTAATCTATGTTGTGTTGCACAATTAATGTAATTCCTGCAAATGTATGTGCTATTCATTCAGTTCTTATTTCAATACATTATAAAATATGTACACAATATAGTTAATATACAGAAAGTCATAAAGTGATGAAAATCCTTAAATAATATACCCTGAACACTGTTCTAGCAGGCGATCACTGACCTGAGCATTTTTAATTGACTTACTTTAACTGATAATACTCAATTCTCAAATAAAAGTAGTTGTACGGCAACAGTAACGTTTGTAAATCATTGCGATTTGTAGCAATTTCCAGAATGAAAATTCCATCCAAAATCACAACAGACTCTAAAGATCACCAATAAAAATGTTTAAAGTTATTTTTACACAGTCTGTCCTAAGGTTTCACTGTTCCTCTGGACATCCCAGAAGCTCCGCCCTCATGGTGATACGTCCGTACCATGACCACGGAAGGATCCGGACATATCGGGCATAGATGGGCGGATCTATCACGTTCTTTCTGTGTGTTTCATTGTCAAAGTTTCCTTGGAAGATCTGTCAAGGATATAGAAGGACAGTGTACTATTAACAATGCAGTGATTAAATCAGCCTTTTCAGGATAGAGCAAGGTGAGACTAATGGCAATTATAATGTTTTTTATATTCTGCATTATAAATAAAAGACTACTACAAATCGACCTGCCATGTTTTTATATAAGACATATACATGTGTGCGTGTCTGTGGTGTGCGTGTGTTTGTGTGTGTGTGTGTGTGTGTGTGTGTGTGTGTGTGTGTGTGTGTGTGTGTGTGTGTGTGTGTGTGTGTGTGTGTGTATATATATATATATATATATATATTATACAGTGTATATAAGAGAAGTAATAAGACAATTTATAAGTGTCATCACTTATAAATAGTTTGTAATAAGATATTGAGGGCGTTACACTTGGCCCCTATTACAATGGCTCCCAGTGTCTCCTACTGTTATGTTCTGATGTTATTAAAAAGATTCAAATGTGGGTGGTAAATTAGGCCATAAAAAGCTGCATTTAAGCAGATGTTTGGCTTTCATGTGCTCTTAACCTTCAGTCTTTAAATAGCACTTGTTAAAGGACATCGTTCACAGATTGGTCCATTGAGAGAAATCTATTCTGTGAACGTCTCATATCAGCCCTGTCAGAATACATTACCAACCCAACACCACTAACAACCCCCAACCATGACTCTCATGACCTTACTGTGTGTGTTTATGGGACAAAGTCTGCATGTGTATGTGTGTTTAAAGTACAGATGCAGACATGTTCCGAATTACATACTATAACAATACTCATAGAACTTTGGTAGTATGTACTATATACACAGTACTACAGACAAGTATGCTAATTTTCAGTATGCATGGAATATCTGGAATACCTTCTACATTTGCCAAAATGTGCGGTATATGCAACCTGACCAAACTGTGTGAGATACAGTAAATAACCCCCTAGCAACAGGTCAGAACATCCTATAGACCATTTCAAGGATGTAAACAATAACAAAGGAATTAGAACACTACTGACATTGGAGCACTATCATAGTAGTATCATAGTTAACATCTTTGAGTAAAGAACATCAAACGTTTACCTGAAGTGACATATCCAGACGTGCTGTTGATACTGAGCAAGAGAGGCGATGAAATTGTATCGTAGTTAGACGATATTGGATCACTCCTTCAAAGAAGCTGTCTGCGAGATAGGGTTTCTTTTTCTTTCTTTTTTTTTGTCCTCCTAATTTGTCACAAGTCATTTTGGATAAAAGCATCTGCCAAATGACTAAATGTAATAGTAAATGACTTGCGCAGCTTCATTCATTATAATGGGAGCCATCTACATAGTCACATTTAGAGCTCTACCTCTCAAACTTACAATTAGTTGGCAAAAATGTCACCTGCCAGACATAAGATGTTAGTACTGCACATATTCAGTCATCTCGCTTCACTGCAGCAGTTTGTGCGTCCATTTGTATGTGCTTTTACGGCGTTCTAAATACTTTAATTTCCGTTATTTCTAGGCATCCAGGGAGGATTCAGCCATTGAAAAACATGGTCCACATTTTAATAATGACATTTTAGGAATGTCTATAGATAGGAAATGTTCATGGAACAAAGATGTCGCTTCCTTTAACCAACGAACAGTCCTTGAAATGGTCTATAGCAACTACCTAGCAACACCTTAGCGACCGACCTCATGGCAACAGGCTAAAAACACCTTAACATTCCAACGTCATGGCAGCGAGTTTTGCATGTGTCCAGAAAATGTAAAAATTCTGTTTGGCATTTGTCCTTTGAACGTCAAATAGAAATAACTCTATTTCTAAGAAATATGTCTCTCTTCTTAGGTCAATGTTTTCATGCTGGGGGTTGACTTCTTTAAAGAAAATCGTGCTGAGGAAAGCGGCCGTCTGCCCCCTCTGACCGGGAAGGTGATAACTTCAGCTGGAGGCTGTAGATTGTCATAAAAATGCTGAGAGGTTCATCTTTTTCCTTAGTTAATGCTGATCTCTTGTCCATCACTATGTCTGTGTGGGAGGCTCCAGAATATTCCAGCTCAAAGAATTCAGTCTTTCAGATTTTTATGGATGACATTTAAAAATTCCCATATGATGGTAAAGAAAAGTTCATAAAAACCTACATAATTATAACATTTATTTTATAAAATAATATTTAAATGTATTTGTAATAATGCAATTAATTAATTATTTATAATATTTAAATCATTGATACTTAGAGTTTCAACTATTTAATAATAAATATTTAATGATATTTTATTAATAGCCAGAAGTACACATGGTTAGTATAGGTAAGCAGTGTATTGTGTCTGATGCTGGTTACCCTCCAAGAATTTACCATGGAAACAACGATGTCAAATACCACAGTGCCATTGTTGCTACTGAAAAATCATATTAAATTAATATGTGGTCTCCTTCAAACAGCGTAAGGAGATTTCAGAATCTTTCTGACAGTATTTATTTATTTATTCATTTATTTGTGAAAGTGGCTAATACCATGTTCCAACATATTATAATAAACAAATTTCAGTTACAATGTTATTTTGACAGACATGCATGTATAGTTACTAGGATGCATTTTTGAAAGGATATGTTCACTGACATAATTAAATAACACATATATAACATATCAAATTCCTAATTTCCATTTAACACTCTTTTAATACATGTAAGAGCAGGATTCATACCTTATCCTTCTGTTGTTTCTCATCCTGGTATACGAGCCATCTCTCTCCATCATTACTGAATGCCAGTTTATAGGAACCAACAAACTGCACATGCCCGAAATCTTTAGCCCCTTGGGTGATAATTCCTGTGATTTTGGTGGGAACCCGCAAATCCACCTGGTGATAATGAGAGAGAGAGATAGAGAGAGAGAGAGTTCCAACATTCTGTGTGATGTACAGCACACTTTATTCAGAATATTCACTGTTCATTTATATATGTGCACGTTTCAATTAAAATAACGTAGTTATAATTGCAACGAGAGACAAGCAGATATGAAGAGTCAAGCTATCGTAAAAACTAACTTTTACAAGCATTAAAGGGATAGTTCACCCATAAATGAAAGTTCTGTCATCATTTACTCTCCCTCATGTTGTTCCAACCCGTATGACTTTCTTTCTTCCAAGGAGCACAAAAAGAAGATGACAAGCAGTATAGTCTCAGTCACCATTCACTTTCATTGCATATCATTTTCCAGACAATGAAATCAACTTGAGACTACTTGTCGTCTTTTCTGTCCCACGGAAGACCATAACGGTCCAGCATATTGAGCATATGTGTAAAATGATGTAAATGTAGTCGAGAATCGAAGTTATTTGTTAGATTTAAAAGGTACTTCTATAGCATCAGGTAAATCCTTTTTGGTTTTAATTGGATCCTATATTTTTAAGAGTGTTTTGCTGTTTCGAGCCAAAGGCAAGCCAAGTGTAATTTTTAAGTAGGTTATTACTCAGCAAACAACTCTAAAGGTGTCTGATGGCTAAACACATTTTGCATCTGCTTTTGGTGGTACTTTATCTGTTTAATGCAGCTTGAATTTACAGTGCACGTCACGTGATGGTTGCCGTCAAATTAAATCACAGCTCTCTTCACCGCGGAGGTTCTTCTTAGAGAACTGAACTTAATTAGGGCCACTGACACCGCAGGAAACACTTCATTCCACTGAATTTTGTTAGATTATTATTTTAGTGCTGTTACAGTATTTCCAAACACATTTAATTAACTGCAAGTGAATAATTATGCCCATTTATTCCCTGATAGAATGTGTCAAATCAATTTTTCTTGATTATTAACTGACTTTTCTCAAGTAAGTTAAATACTGACAAACTCTATCAAACATTTTTTTATTTTGTCATACATAACTTCAGATTTATAGAAAGTAAAAGATAACTTAAATTTCAGTTGATTAAAATTAATTACATAAAAATTTTAAATTATTATAATATAATAGTTATTAAATGATTAAATATTTAGTAAATTAGAACCTTCTGAGAAATTAAGTTCTATCGGGAAGACATGCAGGCTTGAGTGAAGTTTGATAGATGTAAAATGGGAGGTGATGTCTCTCTCTTTGGCGTAGGCCCTGTCCAGCAGTCCGAGGGAGTTGTACCTGGAACCGTCATGTCCTGCCGGAGATGGGAGGTAGGGGCGAGGAGCCTACCCCCCTGCGGGACAGGGCTCAGCTGGTGGTGGTGGGGAGGTGGAGGTTGCAGTGTTAGCACACCGAAACAGCAATGTGATAGATTGTGAGCGGACTTATAAAGCATTGGCTTACGTGTGATTGGCTAGGAATTACCCAGCTAATGATGTGATGATGTACACCTGCTGGTCTTCCCGCTAGAACTACGCTCCGCTTCCATTTCTTCCATCATTGTCAATAAAATAAAAGATAATTTATTAAATATATTAAAATATATATACATTACAAATGTAATTTTTCTAGTACCATAGAGACACAGTTTTTGAGAAAATAAACCTAAAAATTAAAGAGATCCCAGATGCGTATCACTTTCAATCTTCTGCAGAAAACAAATATTTTTTAAAGAATATTTCAGCTCTTTAGGTCAATAGAATGCAAGTGAATGGGTGCCAAAAATGTTAAGCTCCAAACTGCACATAAAGGCAGCATGAAAGTAATCAATCTTTAGAAGTGATATGATAGGTGTGGATGAGAACAAGATTAATATTTAAATAGGTTTTTACTGCCCAGTAGGTGGCGATATGCACGAAGAATGCCAACCACCAAAAACAAAAGAAGAAGAATGTAAAAGGAAAAATAAAAGTGGAGAGTGATATTAAAAAAGGACATAAATATTGAATTGTATTTCACCTACACCTATCATATCGCTTCAGAACGCTTCAAAACCACGGGAGTTTTATGGATTACTTTTATGCTTTGTTTATGTGCATTTTGGAGCTTTAGAATTGGCACCCATTCACTTGCATTGTATGGACCTACGGAGCTGAAATATTCTTCTAAAAATGTCCATTTGTGTTCAGCAGAAGAAAGAAAGTCATATACATGGGATAACTTGAGGGTGAGTAAATGATGAGAGAATGTTCATGTTAGGGTGAACTATTTCTTTAAGATGGGACAGGAGAAAGTATTTTAACAACAAAAAGTGGCATACTGTACTTCATCTTTTATATCATCTAATATGTCTGTAAATGCATAATACAGGTTGTGTGTATGATAACATGTTAATACATAATTCATTCTTAAAATGAAATACAGTATACTTGTAAAACTTCACTAGTAGTATGGATTTCTTAGAATTGAATTCTGTTTTAACCCTATTTCTTTAAAAGCAAATTCAAATTCGGCATCCTACTTTCTACCTCAGGAATTCAATTGGAATGTAATAAGCATTCTCAGCTAACCTTCTGAATGGGGCAAAACCCTGCAGTCTTTACAGCCATCTCTCTCTCTCTCTCTTTCTGTCTCCTCACGCTATGGTATTGTTCTTTAATGAGGACTCATGCTCTGCTTCTCAACCCGTACAGAAATGAGAGGCATTCATAGCCATTCTGCAATCTCAGAGGAGGATTTGATCAGCTGGACTTGGCTCTGCAAGCATGCAGGTGTAATATAATTTATGCATTACCCTGTTCTCTCTGATCCAATTTCCCCATCTCAGTTCAATGGCGACAGACTCCTTAACAGCATAACAGGCCTCAGTTCGGATTTACAGTCTATTACAATGGCCAGACAAACATGGACTTGAGCAAGTGTGTTACCAGTTTAGCCTCATTAATGATGTTTGTGACATTGAAGTGGAGGCTGACCTCATATTGACTTGTGGGGGAGTCTACATGAAGGATTATAAGTGATGTGAAAGATTATCCTTCAGTCTATTGATTGCATGAGCACAAATGCGTTCTATGTGTCATGGAATGTCAAGGCTGAAATCATGATGTACCCAACAAGGTTCACTTGTTCAGTGTCATGCCAAATCCTTCCCCCCACCAGGCCAGGCTACAGCTCTAAGATGTAAGGTGGGCCATATGATCTTCTGGGTGGGCCGAACAGATCGGGCGGGTGGGTGTAGGAGTAGTTCTCAAGGTGGGACATGTTCAGGATTGGGTGGACCAGGCCAGGCCTCAATTACTTGTTTTTGAAATGTATATTTAAATTGTGCACGGTAGATCTTACTGTAATAGCATTATGATAAAGTTGATCTCATGCCACAGAAGTGTGAGCACCCCTGATGTACACTAAATTGATGAACTTATTTTGCACAGTATTTACTCAAAAGTTATTAAAAAACATTTTAAAAGAGACAATGTGCACTATAAATTGACAAGGCTGTTGGTAGATTCTGGAACTGACAGAATGGTATATAACTAATTGTGTTAAGGACTGTCGATTTAATTGGTTAGTTTGATTAATTAAATTATTAAAAAAATAAAACATAAAATAATGTCCCTGGACTGTAATAAGGAGTTTTCCTTCCATCGTACCAATTCAAGCTCGAAATACCACCTGTTTTCAGCAGGGGGCAGTAAGCAAAACCCCAACTGTATAGGCAACACGCAGCTGTACAGACAAAAAAACCACACTCAGGCTTGCTTGACACTAGCAACAACACAAAACGAGAATGTGTTAAACACAGGTGGACATATGGCAATTCTGAATGCAGAGATCTCGAGACATGTTTTTCTAAGGTTCAAACTACACTACCATTCAAAAATGTAGGGTCACTTATTCTTTATTTTATTTATTTTTTTCCACATTTTAGAATAATAGTAAAGTACTCACAACTATGGAATAACAGACATGGAAATATGGGAATTATGTTGTGAAGAAAAAGCCAAAATAAATCAAAACTCTGTTGTATTTTAGCATCTTCAAAGTAATTTTGCAGACATGAACTCTTGACATTTTCTCATCCAACTTCTTGAGGTATCACATAATATATCATTATATATTCAATAAATGTAATTTGGTCTTTCTCAGCAAAAATGTACATAAAAGCGATTAATTGAGATTAATTTAATTAATTAATCTGCATATCATTTAATTAATTAGATACATTTTTTCTATTGATTGACAGGCAATACAATTTCACTACCTATTTTCTAAAATGGTAAATAATGTATACTGTCTGTTATGATACTTTTAGGCACCAAAACAGAATCATACATTTATAGATAATGAAATATCCAGAAAAAACTATATTAAATATATTATATTATACTACCTTTTCAACATTTATGTTTTATTCAATTATGACTGTACTGACCTGAACTACAGCATGAACACGTTTTGAACAGCTGACCCTTTATATGTTTCCAAGGGGGGTTGGGTTTCACATGACGTCAACGCATAAACAAAGGTGGTCCCACCGCATCATATTTACTTTCATGTCTGTCTCACCTGCAGCCATTGGGATTGGTCATTGTGGGCTGATGTCCATGCGTTGACCTTGCCCTGTTTGTCCAGTCTGGCCTTGGAAGGTTCCCAGGTGAACATGTCTATGTTCAGGGTATGAAACACACTGGAGGAGGAGATCTGATAGTCCTGAATGCGTCCCGTCTTCATCCCCATTGGCTCTGAGCATCCTTACAAAGAAATCCAAGAAATATGGACATTATTCTCACTTCAGAGAAGTGTGAGAGAAGAATTTGAAGTACTCTGCAATGAATCGAGCATACCTGTAATCTCACAGCCCAGGAGCTCCATACGCAGAGTACAGTGTTTCCTGCATACTTGAGGGTAAATCCGAATGTACTGTGCTTCAATTGGGGGACTGAAAGAGTTGGCCGAGGGGGCGTTGTTATCGGCATTTCCAGTGAATATCTATATATATATATAGATATATATATATATATATAAAAACAAAGAATTAAAAAAATTATTCTGATTGGTCAGTTGTGGAATTCTGCAGTCAGTTTTGTATAATGACTGCAGAAATACAGTCAGCTGATTATTGTTGCAAAATAAACCCCTTTAAATTAATAGAAGACCCAAAGGCCTTACGTTGTGGTCCCGATCACCCTTTCTGGCTTTATTATGTATTACTGTACATTATCCTTAACTAAAATATAATAGCACTAAACTTTAATTTGGAATAATGCTAACATTTGTCTAAGATTGTGGACACATAGTATATGTACAAGATATATCTACTTGCTCAAACCCTTTCACCCACCCTTATGCTCATATAATGAAAGCAGAACTTTGATATAGATGGTCGAGACATTCCAGAAATGATGATACAGTTCTTGAAGAAATAGTTCTTGTCCACAGATATATAAAATAACAAGAGTTTGACTGATAAAAAGAAAAACTCGAAAGAGGTGCAAGTAGGCAGGAGAAGCACTTAAGGGGACAGTTTTTTAATTTAAAAATATCTCCCACTGGCTCTTTCATCTCAACTGATGTCGCCACGTCTTACCATGTCCTCATCCATGTCCTTGACTTTAAACATGCTCCAGGCCTTCCCGTCGTCACTGTATGCCACTTTATATGATTTCACGTACTCTGGACTCCCGATTCGCTTTGCACCCTGTGTTATCAGTCCGGTCACCCTCATCCTCCGCTGAAGATTTATCTGTGAGGGGACAGCACAAAATCGATGGTTCAGACCTCATGATGAATGAGTGAAGCCCTGTGGGGATTTGAGTTATAATTTGTCCATCTCAGGATTTGCTGTGGTGGAGGCAATGATGGCCATGTGTTGGAGAGCCACTTTGTGGAAATTATAAAGCATCTGTGTTTCTCAACTGGTGCAAAAATTGCTCACAGGTCTGTTCTGACAGCAAAAAAAAAATGAAAAAAATTACATTTTAAGATTGCTTTTCAAACTGTTGCTGTTAATGCATAAAAATTATATAATTTGGGATGCACTTTCCCTACCATGTGGCAGCATTTTGTATGGCCGTGAAAGAAACGATGCTCAAAACGTCTACCAGTTAAGACATTTATACATACTAGAATGACGTCAAAGTGGATGGGAGGGGTTGAAAAAATGAGGACTTGTTGACGTCAGCCAGTATTATACGATGACAAAGGCTGTATCTCGAATCAAACTCTATATTATGGCACAAATTATTGCCACTTGCTAGCCAGATTGGACAGGTTGCTTGACAGACCCTCATCCTCGAAAACCACGAACAACTACACAAGCTGTGTCAAATCAAATATGACCTCGACTACATTAAATGTATAAATATATTAAAAGCCATACAGAGTTTGCTTGCAGTGACGATAGCCATACAGAATTTGTAGTATTGGCTGCAGACAAAATCCATATTTAAGGGACATTTAGAAAACCAAACTGTCCTTTGTCCTATTATTCAGTCTATATGTTAGTCATGTTAGAAAATCTTGCATATTGTTGGGTTCTATGCCATTCATGGTAATATACCGATATGTCAGATAATAATTGTTGTTAACTTTTATATGATAAACAATTCTGGTGCTGTGTTGTGTCACCACTTGGGTTACCACTGTCCAGTGTAAAATCTAGGTCCTGAAGCAATACCAGTTAAGGAATGAGAGCTTTTAAGGGCAATGTAAACAGGTAACACGGTGTTTTGGGAACAAGTTGGGATCTTATTCTAAGACATCCTTGGCATCAAAATCCACTTAATGGGCTCAAAAATTAAATTAGGCACAAGCAAGATGCCCAGTAGAACAGCAGGAATGCTTGTGTTGTGTGGGCATGGCTGGTGGCAGTGTGCAGTTAGCACTTAAGTCATTATGGTGGCTGTGAACAGATTTGTACTCCCACACTGTTCTTTCTGTTTGTCCTAATGAAATCTTAGCTAGACGTGCCTTTAGCAGCTCTGAGACCCTACAATCTTTGATGCAATTTACCTTCAAACATAAACCAATTACTGAGGGGCATTCGATGATTTAAAAGCTGTTATTGTGTTGAATGCTTGGCAAATACCTTTGAGGTTATCTTTTTTCTTATTAATTTTTAGGTAACTGAGGTTGAGAAAAGATCCCAAGGAACAAGAAACAATGCTGATAACTGCAGGTACATTGTGTATTGTTTCTACATTTTACTTCAATAAATATTTTACTTCAGTCTTCTGACATAGTTATGGCTACGTTCAGTCAGTGTTTGAGATTGACAACCGTATTTACTTACAGGTGTGAGTCTTGAAATGTCCCGTTCATACAACAGTGTACAGTAGCAGTTTGAATACTCTTTGTATGAATGAACAACCGAAGTCAGAACCGTATTCTAACAGCTGTAACCATAGTGACAGTGACTAAACAAATGGCGACATCCATAACACCGGCATGTCTTATCACAATTGCCGCCACGTTATTACATAAATGAGTCCAATCGAGGTGCGAGTTCATACATTAGATCATAATTAAAAGACAGTGGCTTTGTATGCTACGTGCATTGCAGCATTTGTGTTGTGCGGCTTGCGCCCTATGAGCAGCTGGTGGAAGACAGTGGCTGTGAGACGTGAAAATTTGTGGGTGTCAGTTACGTTATAGAATGTGGTTGTCACTATCGTAAATAACCGAACCGTGTATGAACGTAACTGTATTAAGCACTCAAAACAGGCTTGACAACCATATTCTGCTGCTGTATGAATGTGGCTGAAGAGTTTTTAATGAGGAAAAATATTTGGCGGAAGTAGGGTGGGCAATATACTGTAAGCAAAACATTTTTAAATCCTTGTCAATAATGATTTATGTCATGCTACACAAATGTTTGGGATGTGGCTGTGGCCTTGTTGACTTCAGCTGAAAAAGGAAAGTCGTTTCACAGGCAGAACAAGTTATTACAAACTTTTTTTCCCTTTGGAATAACTTGCACTGATGAACTATACACAATAAGACTTGAAATGTGCATTACGAAAGAAAATAACTTTCATTTCATGTTGACTTTAAATCAAAAAATGTAAAGCTAATAAAGTCAAAATGTGGTTTGAATACCTGAATCCAAGGATATCGATCACGCTCGGATGCGCTCCAGGCATTGACGAGACCCTTCTTATTGAGCCGTGCGAAGTGCGGAAACCACTTCTGCAGTCCAAACAGAGCTCGATGTGTGGAGGAAGCTGTTATCTGCTGGTTTGAAATTATACCCCCTTCCATCCCTAAAGGTCCAGAACATTCTGAGAGAACAAACAGAGATACAAAGAGAAATCTCAGAGAGTACAAATGAAAAATCACAAATGAGATCTCCTTAATATTTCAAAGGTTTCTCCTCAACTGCAACAAGAGAGCGCTAATAGAGACTTTTGCTTCTCAGCTGTTGGATGGTCTTTCTAAGAAAGACACCAGTATCTCACATGTATCTTTAGAGTTTCAGAAGAGATCTCAACCATGTCTAAAACTGTGCTTAGATTTGCCAAGATACCAAGCCTGCAATCGAAAGTCAGAGCTTTCAATATGAAGTCAAACTCAAAATGTATGCATCAACAATCGTCTCATTGGGGTCTATTTTATTTCTCCTTAAAGGAAAAATCATCTGAGACCAAGTTGACTTAAATCAGACAAAATTGAGAACTCCTGAATCATCCTGAGCTATGTAAACAGCAACCTCTGCACAATGATGTTAATAATGGAAGAGTTGGCATATTCTTTCAAATAAATACCACAAACACAGCCCTCTTCGGTCTCAAGGGGTAATATGATGAAATTAATCTTGCTCTCACGGGTCGCAACAACAGATACTACATCATCCTCCAAAATGTCGTTTGTCACCATTTTGTCCTCAAAAACATCTGGCAGGTCTGAACTTTTGGGCGCCACGTCCTTGATTTCATCTATGGATATTGTGTCTTTGCTCTCACACACAGAGATGCTGTCTTCACTCTCAGACTCTAAGACATCATCCCTGATGTCAACGCTGTCATCAGTTCGTCCACCAGCAGAGATGGCGCCTGCTCGCTGGTTCTCCAGGGAGAACATTAGAGGGGTACTCAAACCATCTCCACCAATCGATCGATCAGAATGGGGAGACTCGAAAAGGAGCCGCAAGCTGCTCAAACTAGCCCGTAGGGAGCTCCTGTTGCTTTGTTTGGACAGCATGATCGCAAAGCAAACCTTACCGTGGGGTGTAACTTTATATATGCTCCTCCGAGAGCCGTGTAACTGAGAGAGCGTGACTATAATCTTCAACTAATTCAATTGTATGTTCATAGATGTGTTAAGGCTTAAGCTACAGTTGGGAACTTTTTTTGAGTCAGCACAAAAAATTTAACAGTAAACAAGTCGTGGTTATTTTAGTCTTCATCTCTCTTGAGTTCAAAACATACCATGAGTTATGAGGGATCTTGTGGCACATTGGGGCCAGACTGTCATAATAAATGTGTTTTATGGACAAAAATACACAAAATAGAATCTGTTTTCCACTAGAACTTATGACAGAAGGATTTTGTGAACTATGCAGTAACATATTCAGTCAATGTAATTTTATCTGGGTAGATGAAATATTTGAATCACACAGCAGAACTGAATAAATATGGAGGTACTGCCATTCCACATAAACATTACAAATTTAAAGGACTGTTCTGGGTTCAAAAGAACTTAGGCTCAATTGACAGATTTGTGGAATCACGTTGAAGACCAGAAAAATTATTTCAACCTGCCACATGTTTATTAAAAAAATATATATATATATTTCAGAGTAAGGCACTTTAAATGGAGGTGAATGGTGCCAGTCCATAAACATTTAAATACACACTGTTTTAGTGTATTTCATTGTTTATGGACTGGCCCCATTCACTTCCATTGTCAGTGCCTTACTGTTCAGATAGTGATAAGTCTAAATATATTATTTTTGTGGCAATCAACATTATGCAACAAATATTGTCGATTGGGCATAACTTGTATTGACCCCGGAACATTTTTACTTGATGTAAAGTTGATATAAAAAGTTGCTATAAAATTAAAACACAATTGACCCTCCGCTCCGCCCCTTTAGTTACGGTCACTCGCACTGACGAGCTCTGCAGAACTCCCCATTGGAATGAATGGGAGATTGCCTTGGAGGACGCGATTTTTGACAAAATATTCTTATAAACGGAATGGATAATATTTTTACGTGGGTTGGTATGAAGATTGACATTGTATTGCATTTTTATCTGAAGGTTTCTGTAGAAGTAGTTAAATTACACAGTAATTTGATAAAACACTGTGAATCAGAATCAAGGACAACGATTATTACAGTCACTTGAAAGGAGAAAAACTTAATTTAATAGCGATTACACATCAAATAACATTAATGTTAGTGACAGAGCTGTTTATAACATCTCATAATGCACTAATTTTGATGCTTTGAGCTGTTTATTTACTATCACTTTTACTATGACTTGAATCAATACATAGAGATTATTTAGCAGAGATGGGCCACTTCAATTTAAATTGGAACGCTCAACCACCTTTTAGATACAGACATCACCTGTCAATCAACTTTAAAATGTGCACGTGCATTAGCTATACAAGCTGGGAAATTTTGTTTTTTGTGTGTGTAATATGAGTTAAAGTATCACAATTAATGATTCCAGTATTGTCCGATTTTACTGCTGATTTGAATGTTCTTTGATCTTAACCCTCTGGAGTCTGAGGTTGTTTTGGGCCCTGGAGAAGTTTGGACATGCCTTGACATTTGTGCTTTTTTCAGTTGCTTCAAAACATATTAATGGCTAAAGTATGATAACACTGTATTCAGCACAAACTGGGCTACAATAATATGTGAGCAACATTTGTGTACATGGTTGTATTTTTGAGAAAATAACATTTATGCATGGTTTTTTTAAAAACAAAATGTTTAAGTCATTGAAATAAGGCCATATAACACATACTAAACGTTTGTCCACAAGCCTTTTGAGAACTGGATCTTGTAGCCTAGAGTTTTTGCTAAAAAACTATGTGAAAACCATCCTGATCACTCATTCATACAAAACAATATAGTAATTGAACTTCTGTAAGACACTTTTAGTGTTAGAAAGGTCATATGCGTGGAGGCGTGAACTATCATGAATATTGATTGTAATTCACACCTGAGGAGACAAAAGACCCCTCCCCTGGGCCTATCAATGAGGAATGTGACAGAAAGAGAATGAATTTGAGGAGACTTAATTATCAAAATAAAGTTTTAAGTTAAAAGATTTAATCTGACTATTCATTTTCTTTACATAAAGACTTTACTTAATTTTAGACCTACATTACCGTTTAATATTGACCAACCGTTTTTGAGATTTTGGTCTTTCTCCATTCAAGTAGATAGGAGCTGCACTGTCATGATTGGAAATAGCCTCCCGAGAACGTTCCAAAAATGGCCGACAGTGGACTGACTTGATAGATAGGTTTTTTTGGAACGTTCAGTTATTGGCTTTAATTTACCTTGGAGGAAATGTAGGTGTCGTTGCAGATGTTCATTGGGGAATGAGGAATGAAACGGTTTAATCCATAGCATGCTCTTCTCCAGATTTATTTAAAGTTTATTTTTTTAAAAAGAAAGAAAAACACTGCGTGTATCCTCTCTGGGTAACGCATGTCACTATTACAAATGACCCGGTAACAACGTGTTTTATATTTCTTGGATTATTTTTATAAAATCCCGCTTAAAATACTCAAACGTACAGTACATTACTTCCATAGGCTCTCATTGGAAAATAGCAAATGCGTGTCAGAGTAATGGCGGCAGAGCAACATTTGCTAAAACAGGATTGGTCCGATGTGCTTTTAAGGCAGGGCTTAGAGTCAATTGAAATATATATTTTATGGTTATATACAAAACTGTGTTCTTTGCTGTCCAGCTAAGAAATAAAAATTTAAGAGAAAAAATTAACAGCCTTTTTCTTTAAATACAGTAAAATTACATGTCATGTCAACTGCCCTGCTTCATTCTCAGGCCTCAGATTTGCGTAAAAAAGCTGGCAGATGGTTCGTGTTCCTCAGGCCGAATCCAGTTTTAGTTTGTTGAGTTTGCTTCTCTGTTGATGCAGGGGTTTGATGATGAATATTTAAGCATATGGTTTTAATTAAATGAGGTGCTGAAGTCGATTCTCACTTACTGTACTGACAGTTCCGCCCCATGTATTCTCCGGGACACTGACAGGTGTAGTTCGCTCGCAGGTCTGTGCAGCTTCCCCCATTTTTGCACGGATTCTTCTCACATTCATTAATGTCTGAAAAGACAAGCTGACATAAATCATCTGCAGGCTGTACATTTTTCCATATGAAATTATTCATCAAACGTGATTGCCAGAAAATGCCTTTAAAAGGTTAAAAAAAAATTCTTGTTATCTCTCCACATTGATGAAATTACTTACTTACTAAGAGAAACAAAATACACAGAGGAAATGTTGTTGCTCAAATGTTGCATGGTTTATGAAGTATCAACAGTGTCTTCTATGTTTCTCCTGAAATGCTTAAGGAGAAACAAAAACTTGATAGATTTAAAACAATTGTTGTCATACAGAATGGGTATAGTGCTTTAAAATGTATGTGTAATACCTATCTTTGGTCTTGGAGTTCATAATGAAATCATTGACTTTTGATTGTAGATATTGTTATCTAGGCAAATCAGAGCTCAGTTTGAGACATGGTTGAGATCTCCCATCTCACAAAGAGTTTCCTGCATTATTACAACGGTTTTACCATGAATATCACCTATAAACCCCAAATAATTGCTAAGGAACACAAAACTATTTAAGAAAATAAATTCCCCTCTTGTCCACTAAGGCAGTGGTTCACAACCAGGGGGCCTCAGGATGACTTAAACTTAATTTAAAATAAAAAATATTAAAACAATTGAAATAATCCTATATTAATTAAAATGCTAAAAAAATACTTTAAGATGCATGCCTACAAATCATAAACAGACTCTTTCTGAAACTTCTAGAATAAAAATGCTCCATGATAAATTATGTTAATCAGTCACGTCCTGTTTCGGGTGAGGGGGCCTTCAAATATTGACATTGAGGGGGCCTTGGAGTCAGAAATGTTGAGAACCACTGCTCTAAGGAGTGCCATCATTTTCCAATTCCAGTACTGATTAATTCAAAACACTAATTTCTTAAGAATTCTTTGTAGACACCAAACAGAGCAACACTGCTAGAAAAACTTATAGTTTCCTCTCTCAAAGTTGTGCTTCAGGAATATCCCATCAGCATCTCCTCTACACCCTTAAAGCAACATTGACCCCCGTGTCTGATTTTTAGCTCAGAAGGAACTCATGAGACTTGTTAAAGACAGCAAACGGTGTGAGCACCAGAGCAGAAATTCAGCAAGGTGGAGTTTGAGCTCAATTTTGTCAGGTATCTGGCAGAGATAAATCGCACCTTTGGGTTAACCACAGCAGAGAAGCACTGGAGGGCAACCACATGAGTTACTAGAACACCACATAATCCTCAGCTTAAGCAGGACCATCTCATGAGAACAAAATGTATGGGCGTAAAGAACAAATGAGGGATTTAAGGATCTTTAGATCTGATAGTTACTTTAGATAGTAGATACTGATCCTCTCAATTGAAATGAAATGAAAAGGGGTGCCAAAGATTTTCTAAATATACCCCCAACACTGATGAAAATGTGAATGTTGCTTGTCCATGAAAAAGTCACCAACATGATGCTTGGGTGTTGTGGGTGGTTGTGAGTGTGTAACTACTGTATGTGGTCGATAAGGTGTTCTGAGTGAATTTGAGCATGTTGCTGTGGAGTTCTGGGTGGTTGCTAAGATGTTCTAGGTGGTTGCTAAAAAGAACCCACCCCCAAGTCTCTATATTTTGGTCACTGTAAATAAATAATTCTTCAGTGCAAGAATTTCTTTGTCAATTTTAAGTCTGATTTCTTAGATAGTTTTTTCCACTTATTCTACAGTGACAAGTCATGATTTCTTGCACCAACTTCTGATTTCTTGCACCATTTTACACCCTTTCTCTTACTTATAAAAAAGTGCAACAGTGTGGTTCTGTTCCTCAAATAATTATTTTAAGATTTACACATTTCAATTTCATTAAAAAAATTCCATCAAACTGAATGAAATACACTTTATTAAAATAATAATAAATAAAAAAACTGAAATATCTTATGTTTAATTAAAAATTACACAATAAAATTGTGTGGAAATGTATGGAAAATTTAAATACGTAAATCCTAAAAATATAGGCTAAACAAATTTTTTTGAGTGTAATAAAAATTCCTTTCTTTTTCTCCATAGGTGAATAGATTTTTGCCAATAACTTATAAACATTTAAAGACAGATCGTGAGCTCCCAGGTATACTCAATAGTATAAGCTTCTGTTGACACCATCAGTCTGCATTATTTAAATGTATTTATTATGTGTTTAATAGTGAAATTCCTGGTGTAGAACTACACTACCCATAAGCCTGAAGTGCTATGATCCATCAATCAGAGAATCACGGCAAACAAAGTGTACCATAAAAGCTCTACCCGCTTCCATGATGCACTGTGACACAATTTCTATACTTATAATAATCAACTTTATATCAATAGTTTCATATTTTTTTAATTTGATTATGTAATTTGCAATTCTTCATGGAATTATAGTTCATTCCTTCATTAAGGTGTTAAGTACCTTTTGTCTTTTTGTCAGATTTTCAAATATTTTATTGCTTCAAATCAAAGTTTGTAATGTTATAATTCACCTCAGAGTTGGTTGTTTTTTTTAATGGCTTTGAAACTCTTTTATGAAGGATTTTATGAAATCCCTATGGATGAAATTAATGGAAAACATACTTCCAGAACCAAGATGGCTGAAAAAGTGGGTGTGCACTTGTAAAGAGAGCCAGCTGGTAAGTGATAGTAGCCTTTAGCCTCCTTAAGCCTCCCATGCTGGCTTATGCCGGTTCGAATCCCGCTCAGAGCAGTTCAAGCAGCACTAGTTACACACTGTCGCACTCTATTAAGCAGGCTGTTTTATTTGTTTATTTGTTTGTTTGTTTGTTTTGCTACAGTACCTTTAAGAATTAAATGACACCTTTTATATTTGACTAACATACCGGCATGGTTCACACAGTCAATCATCAGGGCCGGTCAAGATGTCAAATGCTGAATGGATATTGATGTGTAAAAATAGACCATTGTATGTTAATGTGCTGATGATTGTGAAGTCATATTTAGATTTAGATTCAATAAAAGGCCTTTTAAACTGGGGATGGAAATTTGCATTGTGAACGTTTAAGTATCCACATAGTACACTGAACTCATTTCAGTAGAGCAAGGAAAATCCTGTTTTCCATGACATGATCCCCTTTAATGTTTAGCAGAACACATAGTGTGTGTGTTTTTTTTTTTTGGCACATTCATTGTGGGGAAAGACCATTGAGCCTTTACTTTAGTCATGTGCATCCAAGTGCCACTGTCAGTTACGATAGAGCACACTCAAAATGATTGGTGGGATTTCCTCTGTGAGGCCAAAGTCCAGCCAGTAAATTGGAGGAGTCAAATGGGGGGAGGCTCTAAACATAGTCTTTCAGCAAATAAATGACATTTTAAGATGTTAAGGTCCCTAGTTGCTCCTCCTCCTAGACAGAAGTGGCGTAGGAAACAATTTTAGCAAAGATAATTTATTGCTCAATACATTCAAATGCTTGCATTTTAATTTCTAAAGCATACATATAAAACTCTTAGGATCCAGTGTCCTGGGTTGTGCCAAGGCAGATAGGTTAATAAAGTCAGGGAAACTTCACACATCATGATAAGTGTTAGATGATTTCAGAGACGATAGACAGAAGATAGACAGTATCTGGAGGTTGGAGTGCATCAAGTCACATTCAAATCCAATGTTCCCATTGAAAGGTATGGTTGAAGTAGCAAATTATAAATGTCCATTTAATTTTTTAGTCCATATTTAATGTAATCATTAGATATTTGTTTGGTTATCTCTCTCAAGTTCACTTCAATTTATTCTAGATCATTAAACATGACGTTATAATGCCTTGGAAGCCTTGGAAGATTTCTTAGGAGTTACCTACATATAAAATCGGTTAAGAAGTCCCACCTAGTCTTGCCACTGTATTTGATTTGTACTTGATTTGTACACTTTGTAATAGAGATTTCTGAAGGTAATTCAAATGGGTCAGGCCACACTTCCCACTTTGTTCCAGTTTTGCCATGCTTCCTTGTTGTTTAATTCTGAATTTGCCGGCTTCTCAAAACGAATCATTTTCCAACACAGGAGCAATGAAGGGGCCAATCATATTTTAGCTGGGGCCCCGCCTCTAGCTCCACCTTTGTAGACAGTGAATAGTCCTTAATGAGGCCATCCATGCTGTGAAATCGAATTATTATGCCAAAAACTGAGCAAGTCATGGGGGCCTCAGGCAAATAATGAGACCCTAACATCATCCTCCGAGAATTTGACCAAAGCAATTGTGATGTCTTCAACGGTGCCATTGAGTGTCTGAGATTCCTAGGGCTAGTGCTCAGTCTGTTTGTAACACCCCCCCCCCCCCACCTCCACCCACCAGGCCAGCATCAGTGTCTTATCTTAATTTAGTTTTGCTGCAGCATTAATTATAGACTACTGTTAAAAGTCAATTCAGGAGACTGTGCAAATTAAGGTCACAGATGCATGATCTGTGAAAAAGTGCAGCATCTTCTCTCGACCCAAGCTATGAATAATGGAAACAGTGTGAGGTAACCACAGAAAGATGAAGAAAAAAAACACTAAATAAAAACGTATACATATATATATATATATATATATATATATATATATATATATATATATATATATATATATTTTTTTTTTTTTTCATCTGTCTTTATTTATCATGTACTTGTAACGTTGCTGGCTGTTTTGGCACAAGTTTCGTTTTTAGATGAAACACACCAGTGATACATTCAGTGATTGTACTGGAACACAAGTGAGACTAAAATGTTAAAATTCCTACCGATCTAATAAAAAGTCATACTAAGTTCATTGTTCGGTGCTATTAATTTGTACAAACTGTACACATGCAAATCCATGTTTGTGTGCCAGACATTATGGAAATGCTTATTCGTTTTATGCCCTAACCCAAACCCTATTTAAACCTAACCATAGAGTAGAGTCAATAAGCATGATTTGAAGTGTAAAGAGTATGTTGTGTATGACAGAAGAAAGTAATTGTTGTATTTTAGAAGGAGACAAGGGGGAGTCACCTGATTGGCTGGTGTAAAAGTTGTACGAATTCGTACAACCCAACTCGATTTACGATTTAGCCACAATTTAGCCAACTCAAATGTATGTACGATTTCTCCATGAGAGCATGTTGCAAATTTTTGTGAAATTCCACAGTATTGCTATATGTTTGATGAGTTTCCTTATTTTCACTAACTATAACAAAATAGTGATCAATCCATATATTGACAATATACTGAATAGAAACTATTAATTTGCTCATTTAATATGGCCATTTGATCATTCTCTGCATTTATATCGACAACCGTCACCTTATTTCCCCTTGTGTCAGTTCAATCTACTATCAATGAAAAATGTACCTTTTCTATTTTCAAATGTTTGTGTGAATTTTGAGGCAAATGTGTGTTAAATGGACAGTAAAGTTGTCATTATATAAATGACCACAGAATGCAGAATGACCACAGAATGCTACGATTGACCAAGCACAATCAAGTATTCCAGACAGCCATGCAATATATGCAATATTGCTATTTTACCAGCCACTGATATTTCTGCTCTCCAGATATCAGCATTGAAAAGCCCATAATGCATGATCACTATATACAACAGTGAATGGTATTGAATTATCCATGGATATGTCCATTTATATCACACTGTAGAATGGAAAATTAAATGAACCAGATGTAACTTTGTTTCTTAGAAATTTCTTACTGTGTTGGCAGTGAACTCCATCAAAGCCAGGTGGGCACCTGCACACATATCCAACAAAAGTGTCGCCCCGGTACTTCTTACTAAGTTCACAAACCCCTCTGTTGTGACAAGGGTTCAGATGGCAGGGCCCTATATCAGGGAAGTAAAACATGCTGTAGTATTAAGATAAGTATTTAGGCATTTGAAAGGGTGGTAACACTTTTTATTATGGTCCCCCTACAGATATTCAACTGACTATAAGTGACTTATCAACTGACTTGCTATAGCTAATAAACAGTGTTTCAACAAACATGCAGTAGACTTTCAGTAGCCTGTATATAGATATTTATAAATGACCTACTTACGTTTCTTTGCTTAGCTGCTTGTTTTCTTATTACACCTTTAGTTACCCAATGGTTTTCTAGAAATTCTCAACTGACTGGTTGTTGCATATGAATTTCCTATCAGTACAGAGTCACTTTACTTTAAGGTAGTATCAATTGTTCATCTATAGTTACCTAGGGACAATCAAAATAAAGTGAACATCTAAGGAATGGTTAACTGACTGCTACATGTCTCATTTTTTGAAACAGACTATCAACAGATGGAAAATACCAATATTGATAATAACACACAGAAATAGCAGCACCACATTGCAACCAGCACATAGACTGTATGTAAAACAAATGTACAGAAGTCAGTGCTTTGTCAAACAATTTTAATGAACAACAATAAATGATGTTCTCAACAATAATGTAGGTAGATCATTAATAAAGATCTATATACAGGCTACTAAATGTCTACAAATGTTTGTTGAAACACTGTTTACTAGCTATAGCATGTCAGTTGATAAGTCACTTATAGTCAGTTGAATATCTGTAGGAGGACCATCAAAATAACATGTTACCTGCTTATCTAATTAAAGCAAAGCATTTGTTTAAATAGGAATTAACAAATGAATGGAATTTGAGACTGACATAATTTATGTTCTCGACTAGTATGAGCACGAGCCATCTGGCTTCTATATTAGGGAATTCATATCTGGAGTCTTGTGAACAAACTCTGTTAATCTTATGTAAATGTTGTTGATTAAACATGTAGTAAAACAGACTATTTCGGAAGTTTTAAATGTACAAACTCACCAATTACAGATGGTTCTTCCCATCCTGATACTGTTGAGAAAACAGAAAGTATGTCTCAAAGTCTGGCTTGTTATTGGAACTATTTTAATTTCCAACGCATCATATAGCGAACTCAAGAACCATATACAGCCAATAATGGTTCTTGATAAGAAGAGGTTTCTTTGTTGAACCGAAGGCCTTGTCCACACTAGCATGTTTATATTTGAAAACACATTGATTTTGCTATGTTTGAACCTTTCATTCACAATGGATCTGCGTTTTCCTCCACCAAAACTGAGATTTTCAAAAAGGTTCTCTATAACCACAAACTTTGGAAAACGGTGATATTAGAAAACTTTTCCAAAGAGGTTCCAAACTCAAACGGATTAGAGTGGATGTGGCCTAAAGTTCTGCAAAGAACCCCTGAAGATTGCCTGCGACATTGTCAGGCCATTAGAAACATAAAATTTAACAGAGAGGTTAGATAACATTCCACCTGTGATATAATGTGGTCTTTAGTCTAAGTGAGGACACTGCTTAATAAAATATCAGGAGACCGGACACACAGTATAGTGCTTATTGTGAAAACATGTCTCAGTTACATATGTAACATCGGTTCCCAGAGATGAAGGGAGCGAGACATTGCACATGGAAGCTGATGCTATGGGGAGTGTTCTTCTATTTGAAACCTTACTAAAATAACACCAATTTTAAAATTGGCTATGGTGTTTAAGCCCCGCCCTTTTAGGCACGAAGGGACAAAACGTTGACGACTTATATATGCCACTACTGTTGTGCTGTCCAAACGAATCAGAAAAGCTCTCAAAGCTAGAAAGACAGCCAGTAGCTCTAGGTGGCTGACATATCACAACCGTTTCGCACCTGTCCAGGTGTTGAAAGTTGGGCGTCCATCACACACCACGCCCCAATCTGTGCTGGATTCATCTGTGGTTAGCACTTTCCTTCTGAAAATTTTACCCAGCTTAACACCCTGTTGGTAGAAGGCTGGCCCTGTCTATGATGCTAGAGTAGCCATTTGGCAGCGCTGAGGCAGCAGGCATGGTTTTTTTTAGCCCAAACAGAACAGGAGCGAGCCGGTTGTGATGAAGTTCTGCCCCATTTTGGCATAAAATGTCTCATAATATATAAGTGTTGCTGAGTCGTGATGTGACACTCAGATGTGACGATCCAAAACCACCAGGTTGCTCATTGACTTGGCAATGGCCAGTGCAGTGACTTTCATGGCTTGCAACACTAAGGATCATACAATAACTAACTCCGTTGTGGTATGGAGCTCTTTGAACATCTCTGGATAGTAGCCTTGCTCGTCCAATTGCTTGAGGAGATTAGCTTGGAAAACTTGGAGCACCGCCATCGTGGTGAGTGCTGAACCAACTTGGCCCGCTGCTGAGTATGCTCTTCCAGCCAGTGCGGACGTGTCGACATGGCTTGGAAGGATGAACAGGGTGTGATTTCCACACCCTGCTACTTGCCAGACAGAGATGTGTCACTACCACCTCTTCCACAGGGGGTAGTTGGGCAAAACTTTGTCTTCCCCATGGTCCACTTTAGTGAGGAGAGTGGAATTGCTGTGCGAGCGACCTGAATAGGATGTGTGCCAGGATTTTGTCAGTTCGTTATGAGCTTCTGGGAAGAATGAGGAAGATCTGCTGAAAGCGGTCACTTGACTCCATCCGAATTGCAAGAAACATTCATCAAGGTGAGATTTTTCAGGTTCCTCTGGAGGAGAACACTCAAGACCAAGCTCTTCCACCACCCTTGAAGGAAACGAAGCATCTCCTTGTCAGTGGCGCGTTCAAGCTCCATGCCCTCACTGAAGGGCAGCAACTTCATACATTGACCACTCGCCAGATGCATTGAGAGACATAACATCATCCCCAGCATCAGAACCGCTGAATGTGGTGAGGTTGTGCGATCCTGCAGAGGGCCGAAGCCCGTTATGCACATACTGTATTGGCATAGAAGGGCTCGCGGGGCGTGTGCCGGCATGTGGTCCACCTCAAATTCATCCTGCTCGACCTCGCGGCCCTGCCTTGCCTCCTTGTGTGCTCCCTTGGGAGTCACAGAAGAGGCAGGTGGGAGGGTACGGGAGGCTGAATCATCCCTCAGAACGAGGGCGATTCACAGGGAAGCTTCTTGAGACTCGTGCCCTCACAGTGAGGGCAGTCTGTCTCTGTGAGTGCTGTCTCTGCATGGGCGCGGCCAAGACAGTGTATGCAGCTCTGACGGCGGGATGTGTCCCTCGCATAAGGGCCACTTATGGAACGACATATTTAAAAATAAATTTAAAAAACACAATATCACAATAGCTTATAGGGATACAAAACTCCTGCCGAAGTGCTGCAGGGAATCAGGATGCCGAAGCGGCCCGTTCACCAGCGAAGCGTCAAGCGGCGAGGCAGAGTAAATGTTCGCCAGAAAACTGCAGGGGAGCAGAGAGTTCTCGTTCCTGCCCACTGACTCATGTATGTCAACGGCGAATAGTAGAATGCTTCTAGATGAGATATGAATCGCTGTCTTGATGGAAGAAAATTCGGAGGAATGGTGTTTGCGCTCCCGCTTTTATACCAGACTGCTTTGTGCCTAAAAGGCCGGGGCTTAAACACCATATCCAATTTTACAATTGCCATTATTGTAGAAAAGTTTCAGCTAGGTCGTATAGAAGGAAACTCACCATAGCGTCAGCTTCCTTCTGCAATGTCAAGTGTATGTAAGGGAACTTCATACTCACAAGAAACATTTTCATCGGTCGGTGTACTGGGACAGTCAACACCATTCTCACAAGGAACCGGCTCACACACCTCGCCTACAAAATAAGATGAGACGTAAACAGAACACAAATAAAGTTTCTGATCAAAGCAATACAATAGAGAGTCATCACTTCTAAAACTTGGTAAAGTGTGCCACAGAGCATACTGTGAATGCACGGAAGTTTGTGATGTTATCCTTAGCCACGTCAACATTTTGAACAAAATTATTCGGCCACAGGAATCTAAAGTATAACTATGGATGTTTACACGTGTCAGTGCTGGGCTCAAACTTTGGAATACACTTGTTGACTTTAAAAGATGTAGCGCAGATGTTTAAAGATGTCAGAATGCAAGAGATTCAGAATTGAGGAAGGCTAGATTAGTCAAGATTAGTCTTTTATGTGACGAAACTCTGGTTTCACACTGATCCAACGCAGCCTGAGGGCATAAAACTCAGATTGTATTCTAGTATCACACTCCTCACTTGTCTTGTGCTTTCTAGTACAATGAATTACACAACAAAGGCAAAACTACAGTAACAATCTGTAGCACATTTGTTATGTTTCATTGATAATATGTTGAAACTATTCTTTGAAATAAATACTATAGTATATGAATATGACATTCATTCAATGGTATTGCCATCTAATACATCACTGTACCATAGAAATGCCACACTGCTTTATTTGAAAAGGGTTGGTATTAGCTGAAATATCATTATACAATTTTTTTTTTATTACAGAACGATTCTGAAAGCTTCTTATTTGAAGGAGATCCTCTACTTATTATTATTGTTAACTCTTTCAGATCCTGCTTCCATTACAATAAACAGCACACTTCTGATCTTTTTGAAAGGTTTTTGTCATTTGACGCCCCACATATTACAAATAATTATTACAGCAGATGCTGCTAAATCAAACAATGAGTGTCATATCACACATTGATACTTTTGTAACATTGCCCATGGTCCACTTTAAACCCTAATATTGTCATTACTGGAAACATCAAGTTGTCTTAATTAAACATTACATGAATGTTTTGATGTGAATGTCATGAATGAAATTTTGGACACAAATATATAATTTATAAATAAATCTATAGACTTAAAGGGATAGTTCCCCCAAAAATGAAAATTCTCTCATCATTTACACACCCTCATGCCATCCCAGATGTGCTGGACACAAACAAAGATGTTTAGAAAAAGATCTCAGCTTTGTTGGTCCACTCAATGCAAGTGAATGATGACCTATACTTTGAAGATCCAAAAAGCACTTAAAGGCAGCATAAAAGTAATTCTTACAGCTCCAGTTGTAACATCCATGTCTTCTAAAGCAAAATAGGTGTGGATGAGAAACAGATCATGATTTAAGTCCTTTTTTTTTACTATATATTCTCCTCCATACCCAGTAGGTGGTGATATGCACAAAAAATGTGAACCACCGAAAACAAAAGAAAAAGTGAAAGTGGAGATTTATAGTAAAAAAGACTTCAATATTGATCTTTTTCTCACCCAAACCTATCATTTCACTTCTGAAGACATTGATTTAACCACTGAAGCCATGTGGATTGTTTTATGCTGCCTTGATGTGCTTTTTGGATCTTCAAAGTTCTGGTCACCATTCAATTGCATTGAATGGACCAACAGAGCTGAAATATTCTTCAAAAAATGTGCATTTGTGTTCTGCAGAAGAAAGAAAGTCATCCACATCTGGAATGGTATGAGGTTACATTTTATTTTTGGGTGAACTATTCCTTTAAGATTTTAAGTGTTTATAACTGAAACGATTGAGTACAAAATTGAGGCTATGGGGAATACCCATAATCCCTTGTGCTTGAATTATTGAATTATGTTTCCTTGTTCAAAGGGAACTTATGGTGACAATTAATTTAGTTGTTATTAAGAATTCATGGAGGTTTTAGCTCTTCTGTAGTATTATTTATGTTGTTTTGTTGCAAATATTTTAGGGTAATCTGTGTCACATTTGTTTAAGTCCTGTAAAGTCTATTTGAGTTCACCATATGTATGAGCAACTGAAGTACAGGTGATGCATTTCAATGGAAAATACAGTTTATGTAATAATTGACCTAGAATCAGTTATAATCATCTTAATTTGAGCTCTGTTAATGTATGATCTAAATTTATGTTAATTTAACTAAAATTATTAAGTAGAAACAACAATATTTAAATAGCAAATCTTAGTTATGTCTACTTGCGTCTAGTTGCCATAACTTACATTAAGTTCTATATCAATATCAAGTTAAGTAAACTTGATTTCACAAGTTACGGAGATGACATTACTCAATTCAATTGAGTACAGTCAACTTATTAGGTTTTCCAATGTAAAGGACTCACATTGGTCATATTTTTGTGTCCCTTGAAAATATTTAGAGTCTGAAAGTGTTAACTACAGTATTCTGGAGGAAACTATCATTAAAATAACATTTTATTATTATTTTAATGATTTACATGTAATCATTTAAAAACTTTTACATGATTAACAGGTGTGACTTAGAAACTAGAGGCTCAGACTAAAAACACTACACAAAAAGTTACATTATAACAACACTATCCCAAATAATAATTTAATAAAAACTCTGGTGGCATTCCACATTGAGCCATTCTCTATTTAAAGGTCAGCCTGAGATGCACAGAATGACATTTCAGAGAATTACATTGGCTTAATCTATTACAGTAAAACACTGTGGCTTGGAGAAGATAAAAATGTTTTGATGTCTCCATTAATTTGTGCAAAATGACCTCTGGGTAACCTCAAAGTAACATCAAACAAATATCATAGATGATGACAGCCCATCTCAAATGACTCACTTTAACACGCATATGTATATACAAAGCATACATTTTAATGAGGCAGTCGCGCTTTTGTTAAATCGTATTAACAGCATGAATAGAAGGCTGTAAGAGGGTGCTGATAAAATCATAAGCTGGAAATAACCCTACATCTAATTATCATATCCCTCGTGAATTATGACTGAGGACACTGGAATAAAACTGAACTGGATCTTGTTGATGCGTATGATGTCCGACGTGTAAATAAACGCATCAAACGTTGTCTAGAAGTTCTGTTATACTCTTAAACCGGGATGATTGTGTAAATGTGAGCCGTCTATGAAACATAGTTTTTGTCCAGTGAACTCACCCGTGGATGTCGGATGTGTGATGGACGCGCCAATGCGGACAAGCAGGAACAAAAATAAAGGCACCATCGCAGGAAACTCGTTTCTGTTCGCTGTTGCGCCCGTAATCATCCCAATCCGTCTCGTGTTCCAGTTGTGATGCAGATAGAATCGTAGTGCTCTGAGTGAAGGATGTCCTGTGACGCCGCTGTGTATCTGAGCACTGATGCTGCTGTGCTGCTTCTTACTGCAGTGAGGATGGAAGAGAGTCCACACTGGCAGGAGACAGGATTAACAGCATCAGATTCATTACACTGAAGCATACTAGAATACTATATAGTGTATCTACTATATTGTATACCACAGTGTAGTAGGAAGGAATAATATATAGATATGAAAAGAAGGGGCCCCCCTAAGTTTATTTATTTATTTTGACCAGATGGCCACATGGCAACTGTAAAAGCTTTAAATGTCTAAGGTAAAATATTGAACTTAATAAACTTCTGAGAAACGTTTAGGAGGTCCATGAAGCTCTTTAACCATGGGGAGTCCATGGTTTATTTAGTCACATATCACATAGTGGTATATTTAAGGTTTAAAAGATTTATTAAGTCATAAATTACAAAAAAATTATAATAATAAAATAGCGAGAAAAAGAAAGAGACAGCTCCACAGCAAAATACCAAAAAAAATAAAAAATAAGTAAAAAGCGTGTTGAACAGTTACAACTGATATGCACTTTACAGATTAGAAAAATCCTATTTTTACATTTTTCACTTATTGGATCTTTATTTTTTTTAAATATTTTTTAAAAGGAGAAGGTATTATTTTCTTCATGATTTTCTCTGGCGCTCTCATTGACTACACGAGAACTGATTTATCACACATATATTGATATGCTTCATATCATATGCTTAATTTAGGGTCATAGCATATGTACATTGAATAATGTACAGATTTTGCTGTTTCAGAAAGCAATTGGTACTTTGATTCACCAAAGTGGCATTCAAATGATCACAATGGACACTACTGCTGTGCAACATCAAATGTCATTTTTTATCAAATCTAGACAGGCCCCATTTCCAGCAGCCATCACTCCAACACCTTTTCCTTGAGTAATCATACTGAATTGCTAATTTTGTACTAGAAAATCACTTATCATTATATTAAACACTGCTGAAAGCTATTTGGTTCATTAAATGAAGCTTAACATTGTCTTTGTGTTTGTTTTTGAGTTGCCACAGTATGCAAATAGACCGGCGTGTCTTAAGGGCACAGCAAGAACAGGCAAATCTGTTGCAGTCCATGAGGAGGAGATGCACTGCAGTATAATACAGTTGGTGGCCACACCAGATACTGACTGTTACTTTTGGGGACCCCCCCATGTTCAGTTTATGTCTTAGTTGTTGAATCTTTTTATGTTCATACAAATATTTACACATATTAAGTTTGCTGAAAATAAAAGCAGTTGAAAGTGAGAGGACGTTTCTTTTTTTGCTGAGTTTATTTAGGCCATACATTGACAATCAGATCTTCTAAATTGGGCCTAGAAAACATTGTCTTTACTCTTAACTCTTTTTTTTAACTGTATAAATACGCACACGCACACGCACACGCACACATAATACTGGAAAACTGGAGAGAAAAACCCCTCAAACATTTTAACCACGACTATTTGAATCACAATTTTGGGTGTCTAGTGCCCTCTGTAGGTGAACAATTGGAACTAACGGTTACACTATTGTGTATGTTCAAATTACATTATCATTTAAACACGATTTAGTATAGCCTACATTTAGCATACATTGCATCTACAACACTAAATTCAATACTATAATGATTTAATATGATTTTATAGCAGCAAACAATAACTGTGCTAGCTCTCTCTCTCTCTCTCTCTCTCTGAATAAACTGTTATTATGGTACATTTCTGTAAGGACTGGCACGAGCCTCAGGCAGAGGAGCGCGCGGCGGGTTCATGAGAGGTGGGAGTGTTTGAGGGGCGCGAGACTTCACAACACAACTCTCAACATAAAACTAGCCAAAGTGAGTGGAACAAAAGTAACACATCTACTCCACTTTTGAACACTTCTGCCTAACTTTTAATAAATAAACTAACCTCAAATGCTGGACTTTTTTGGAACAGTTGGCGACAGTTTGGCCAGAAACAAACTACGCTAACGAGCTAACCTCTTATACTCGTCATTTTCATGCACTGATTTAATTCAGGTTGTATTTCTTTGGTCTTATTCTAGCTTGTAACGGCGCTTTATAAACCCAGTGTGAATGTTCTGATGCTTTCCTATATAAGATTATGTTGTGATTCCAGATGCTGTGAGTGGAAAAATGAACTAGCATCACATGTAAACAATTACATTTTAAAGTCATATTGCAGCACTTGTGATTTTCTAATGGTGTTTTTGATTTCACTTAAGGTGAAAAAGCAATGAAGACTTGAAGCTGTCTCTGTCATGGTTTGGAGAGCATTCTTTCTCTCTCTCTCTCTCTCTCTCTCTCTCTCTCTCTCTCTCTCTCTCTCTCTCTCCCTCTCTCCCTCCCTCTCTCTCTCCCTCTCCCTCCCCCTCTCTCTCCCTCCCCATCCCTCTCCCTCTCCAGAGGGAGCCAGCTCTATCCCTCCATACCACAATTATATCACCTAAAGAGTCTCCTGAGGTCACATACCCTGTCTTTGGGGGGGATCCAGGACCTGGAACAGCCTCAAAGGGTGGTGGTATTGGTGGTGGACATGTTACATTGAGGACTTTCTTAGGAGTTGGTAGGGGAATGTTAGATCCTCTACCTGAAGGAGCTGCCAGCAGGGTACCGTCTGCATCCGTGAGTCCAGAGGTGTGTCTAGCAGCCCATCTGTTTCCACCGCTGGGCATCTTTGAAGAAGTTGATGCTTTGGAAGGGCTGGAAATTGGGGAAGAAGCACCGCTTCCTAATCAGTCAGTTGGTGTAATATTTCATTCTATTACTTTTATTTTGCTGCCTTTTTTATTTTTAACTTTAGGCTGTTTATTATTTTAATGCATGACATATAGTTCTGAAGGCATCTAGAATATCCTACAGGAGGACCCTCGTGAAGGAAAAGTGTGAGTTGGATTATTTTAAAGTAGCTTGAGTGGTTTTAGTTTCAAAGTGATGCTGGACTCTGAATATGCAGTGTTTGTTATAGCATGGTGGAGCTTAAAAAAAAATATACATCATCTGTGGTAATCTGCTCCACGTCTTCCATCTGTTTCAGATGGTTTCATGGAAAAATCGACAAGCAAGAAGCTTACAGCCTGCTGATGACAAGTCAGTCATCAAACAACATTTAACCCTCCTATTGTCTGAAGAAACAGCACCCTCCTTTTGTCCTTCAGGACATTTTTGACCTGTATTGAAAACCATTCAAAATGCATGAATTCTTGATTCCTAATGGCTCTAAAGACCTCCCTTAACAAAATTGTATATTATGGTTCCAAAGTTTATTACAATATAAAAAATATATATTATTTACAATTTTAAAGTAACGGTAACAATTTTTTCATAATATGTTTTTATAATAATAAAAAGTGTTGAAACTTGGCCAACATGGGGCCTGGGTTGCTCAGCAAGTAAAGACTGTGACTACAACACCTGGAGTCGCAAGTTCGAATCCAGGGCGTGCTGAGTGACTCCAGTCAGGCTTCCTAAGCAACCAATTGGCCCGGTTGCTAGGGTGGGTAGGGTCACGTTAGGTTAACCTCCTCATGGTTGCCACAATGTGGTTCTCGCACTCGGTGGGGTGTGTGGTGAGTTGTGTGTGGATGCCGCAGAGAATAGTGTGAAGATAAGATGCACGGATTTACGGTCTCGGACACGATCACAAGGAATTAGAGTACACTGGGAATTGGGCATTCCAAATTGGGGAGAAAAATAAATGTGGCAAACATTGTCCAAGTTTGTTTCAATTTGCATTTATTTACTTAAATATATTACAGCAAATTCTAATTTATTCTGCTTGTAGACAATCAACAGTGTACATTTTAGAGTTTTAGTCTTTAGTCTATTCAAAAAGTTTGAAATGGAGTTTCATAAAGTTTTTTAGAAAAACATCACCACTCTGTAGAGCCATACAATGCAAGTGAATGGTGATCAGAAATCCAAAAATGGACTCCAAAAATTACATAAAGGTAACACAAAAGTAATCCAAATGCTCCAGTGGTTAAATCTCTATCTTCAGAAGCAATATAATATGTTTGGGTGAGAAACAGATCAAAATGTAAATCCTTTTTTACTCTAAATATCCACTTAAACTTTCAGTTTTAGATGTGAAATTAAAACTAAACAGGCACCACAAGTGACTTGGCTGTAAAACTGAAAAAGGAGATTTAGATAATAAAAAAAAGACTTGCATGTTTATATGTTTCTCACCCACACCAATTATACTGCTTCAGAAGACATGGATTAAACCACTGGATTCATATGGATTACTTCCTTTCCTTTATGAGAGTTTTGGAGCTGCAAAGGTCTGATCATCATTCACTTGCATTGTAAAGACCTACAGAGCTGAGATATTCTTCAAAAAAATCTTTGTTTGTGTTCTGCTGAAGAAAGAAAGTCATTCACATCTGTGATGATTTGAGGGCGAGTAAATGATGAGAGAATGTAAATATTTGGGTGAACTGTTGGTGAAAGGTCACAACTGGTTCTTCACATACGTGTCAAAATTGACCCTTAAAAACAATGTTAGGAATGTTTTATATTTCTCCTAAATTATTATATACAAAAATAAATTTTCTTTTAAATTGTTTTTGTTTTGATGATCTTGAAAATTTAACAATATTTGGTTAAAAAAAACTATGCAGAATTATAATGTATTCTTTACTTGCCCTGGGTCAAAAACGACCCTAAGACAATACAAGGGATTAAAGCAACAATTAAACAGTGAAATGTCACCCTTGCTAAACTACTATAATCAATCTTTCCAGGTGGACAGGTGGGCAGTTTTTTTAGTGCGGCCCTTTGACAGCACACCTGGAGACTATTCACTGCACTTCCGAACCACAGAGGCCATCCAGCGCTTCAAAATCTGCCTCACACCCAGCAACCAGTTCATGATGGGAGGCCGCTACTACAACAGGTGAATTTTGAATTATGCGCTTTAAAATATTGCCCATACTTAGAACCCATACAGATCGATTTTCTTTTGTCTGTTACATATTGCTTGTGTTGAATGACACTTCCTTTTTGGGCAGTATTGATGACATCATTGAACTCTACAGGAAGGGGCAGATAGTTGAGGGTCACAACTTCAGAGGTGCTGTATCTCTCCAGGTATGTGTCGCAGGAGAGTAACAGTTGTTATCGTGTCAATGATTAATGTTTTATTATGTTATTTGTACTCGCTGTATAGAAAGTGATGCAGCGCGAAAGGTTGAGTCTCCTTTATTAAGTCTGTGATTTATTATTTAGCAGCAGGAGCAGCTGCTCACCGACTTGGATTGTTGGTGAAAAATTCTACAACAATATCCGTCAAAAGACAAAGGATGCTTTCTATAAAAACATTGTGAAGAAAATCTATATCTTGTTTAATAAAGGTATTCCCAATATTTCACATTAGCTTTATATTGACACATACTGTTTGACAATAATAGATGCAGTTTTACCAAAATGTATATCTTATTTTTATGAATTGTTGTTGAATATAATTGCTAATTAAATGTATTCTTTGGGTTCTCTTCTTTGTTCTTTTTTTAACTATGTAGGACTGGATGAAATGTCTGCAAACCTTTTGCAATAATCTTAGAAAACCAAGCCAGCTGTGCTCAAACAAACGCCTGCATCAGGTAAGCTCTCAAGTTCCTCCTGTTGTTAGACCCATGGACCTTATTCACAGTAGTGCTATCTTTACATTTAGATGGGAATGACAGCAAGGCTGTGAGGGATTTTTTACAGTCTCTTCAACGGTTGCACTGTTGTTTAAAGTGTTTTGAAAAAAATATATATTTTCAAGAATTTTCATAATCTACTGATCAAAATATCAAATACTGCTACTGTGAATAAGGTCTGTTGTCTCGTGCTATATGAATTCCTGCAGTGCTTTGCCTGACATGTTACTCGCATGTATCTTCAGGTCACAAGTTTATTTCTGAATGCTGAGGAGGCTCGCAAGGTGGTTGTTGATGTCATTCTTCTATTTTTCCTCCCATCATACCAAGGAACGTCTTTTCGTAAAGTATGGCAATTTGAATCAATCTTTTGCATGTTCTGTCTGCAGACCTTCCTTCTCCCATGGCATCCCTGACACTCACCTTTAGTGGCTAAAGCCATCCAGAATCTGGCTAACCTGGTGGAATTTGGAGCCAATGTAAAAACATGCACTTCAGGTGGATTTTAACACATTTGATTGACATTTACCAGTTACCATAGTTGCCATAGCTGTCTTTTAAATGATTTTCTTATCTCAGGAGCCATACAATGAAGGAGTGAATCCATTAATCAAGAGTAGCAAGCACCAAATTATCATGGTTTTGGATGAGCTTGGTGTTTGTCACCATCTCTAAATGTGTTTTTTGTTACTGATCAGCAAGTGTTGATAACTGTTTCCTCCAGGGGGCTCATTTGGGCCTAGAAAACTTAAAGGAAAGTTCCAGGTTTATTACAAGTTAAGCTCAATCAACAGCATTTGTAGCATAGTATATTACCACAAAAATGAATTGAGACTCCTACATTTAAACCCCAACATTAAAAAATGTTGGTTACAGTGAGGCACTTACAGTGGAAGATTTCTTTAAAGTGCTGTAATTGATTTAATTTTTTTCATGGAAAGGTATGCAAAACATTATCTTACTCCCTTAAAGATATTAATTAAATAAGTGTCATGTGATATCTCACAGGTCTCTCTAACAGCTGTAGACTTAGGGGCGGTTGTGGCTCAGTTGGTAGAGCGGGTCGGCCACTAATCGCAGGGTTGGTGGTTCGAATCCTGGCCCACATGCAGAAGTGTCCTTGGGCGAGACACTGAACCCCAAGTCATTACACCTTAAGTGTGTGTGAATGGGTGAATGAGTCAACAGTGTAAAGCACTTTGAATACCGATAAGGTTAAAAAGGTGCTATATAAGTGCAGACCATTTACCATTTGTAAACGGCAAACAAAAATGTGTTTGTGAATATTGACGCTTTTCACCAGTCAATCTGTGGCTGTTTAATTTGCTGCTCTTTTGCTTGGTTTTGTCCTGAAATATTTATTGGGGGCGGGGTTTTGGAGTAAGGGGCGTGGTTAATTCAATGGCTCATTCAACTGAAAGCTAGTCAATGCTAAAATCTCTTACAGCACCTTTAAATTTCTATTGAGCTGCATTCAAATATCTGAACTTGTTTTTCCTTGCTTGAGCAATGCATATATTAAAAGTATCATATTGTGAATCCATTTTCAAAGCATTCCAAGGATTCTTACCTAACTTTGACCAATCCTTACCTGACCAATTAGAGACAATGTCCAAACTACTATGCCCCACCGACTTTCAGGCTACCTGTTTCATTGCATTCTACCCTTTCACTGTATTTATATGGATTGGACATTGCTGATGTCATAAACATGTAACTAATGCTGTATTTAGTGTATGTTTTAAAGATGTGCATCTGTTTGCTCTTTACAGAATGTCCCTGAGCAGCCTGAACGCACAGAGCACTTTAACACTGATCTGGCCCGTGACCTCGCCGCTCTACACCAGCTCTGTGTCACACATTTAGATGAACTGAGGACACTCAGCAATGAGAGGGGAGCACAGCAGGTATGACTGAAAGTTATGAACTTAAGTACAAGGGAAGGTTTTGTTTTTTAAAGCCAGTTCTTGTCCAATGCACCAACACAATTTTACTGAACCTCAAGAGGGCAGTGTCGTTTTGAGCATCCAAAATGAAACGGGCAAACACAGACGCTGGGGTTTTAGAGTGAGAAGCTGTCAGGTCTGTTGCTTGAGATATTTGTCTGGTTTCCAGAGGAAAAGCAATATTCAAACTAAATGCATTAAAATTATAAATGGGAGAATTGCACAAAGGTGTTCACAAGCTCTCAAGAAAGATTCATTATGAATGCCTACATACATGCTTTGTCTTTCTGTCTGTTTTTTTTCTTAAAATTTCAAACTGTAAGAAGAAAGCATGTGAATTTATATATCCATCCGATAAAGCAAATGAGGGTATTTTGTAATAAATCAGCTCTTGAATTTTCAAAATTGCACTTGAAAACAAAGTGCAATTTGTCTCTGAATTGTTCTAGAATGATTTACTGATAATTTGGGCAGTGGTGGCTCAGGGTTGAGGCTCAGGGTTACTGACCAGAAGGTCAGTGGTTCAAGCCCCAGCACCACCAAGATGCCACTGTTGGGCCCTTGAGCAAGGCCCTTAACTCTATCTGCTCCAGGGGCGCCATATCATGGGTGACCCTGCACTCTGACCCCAGCTTAGCTGGGATATGTGAAAACTAATACATTTCTATAATGTATAAATGTGTATAATGTGTGACCAAAATAAAGGTTTCTATTCTATTCTATTCATATGCATAACGATATGAGTGAGATTACGCTATCAATTATGCATACACTAATTTAATACATTTTTGTAAAATACTTGCAATGATTGTTTTCTAATATTTGTATAATATGTAATACTTAACAGGTATTACAGTGTTTGCATACTTAAAATATCTGTTCTAGTGGTGGTAGCGTAGTGGGCTAAAGCACATAACTGTTGAACAGATGGTCGCTGGTTCAATCCCCTCAGCCACCACCATTGTGTCCTTAAGCAAGGCACTTAACTCCAGGTTGCTCCGGGGGGATTGTCCCTGTAATAAGTGCACTGGAAGTCGCTTTGGATAAAAGCGTCTGCCAAATGCATAAATGTAAATGTAGTTTTACTAAAATAAAGTGATGGATAGCAAAATTATGAAATTGTTTATGGCATTCCTACACTCTCCTATAATATTTTTGTAAAAATCTACTGTTCGCAGTTTTCCCACTAGATGGAATCATTGTACTTGTTTTATAGAATGTGATGCTCTTGAATTGGTTAGTGCGCCAGTCCATATTTAAGGCACTAGACTCAGTATTGTGAATACAGCTTTAACAGTATAAAATGGTAACTTTAAAAAATGTGTGTGTGTGTGTGTGTGTATATATGTATAGAATCAGTAGATAGATATTATCATTATTATTTTTGAACATTAAGGGCACAATTTCAATTAAAACTTTCATGAAGTGGCATTCTTCCACTTCAAGATATAATCCCTGATGCATTAACTAAGGTTATACTAGGTGCTTGTTGGTAATAGGTTAGGAGGTGTTTAGCCTGTACTGTATTGCATATTTTAACAGGACCGTAATGCTGTATTCACCATTTAGCATCATACATGTGGTTTTTATATGCATAGATATTCACAAATAATCCTATGACCGTCTTTATTTTACATTCTTATCCAAACTATATCACATTTCCTCCCCGTGTTCAGCCAAACACTCACAGACTCTGGTGGGTTTATTTAATTGTCCCGCGACGACCTCTGTGAAGCACAATGGAGATTACTAGCACCCACCGACTGCACAGTTGGCCATGAAAAGGGTCTCTTTTTCCCCACATTCCTACCTCGGTTTTCTCTTTATTTTCCTCTTTCAAAGTCGACCAAATAGAGCCCAGCAGGTTCGAGTGAAGAGAGCTGAAAGAACTTCTTCCTACCAGCATTTCAGCTGAGGAACAATGCCTTAACGTTTATCTTTTCCCAGCAATGATTAAATCAATGTCAGGGCAACTAAAATCAACAGGTGCTCTGACAAAATGAACAGAAAGTGATATGTTTCGTTTTCAACAGCCTTTGAAAAAAAAATCTCATCTCTGCTAAAATTGTATTTGAGTAATTTCAAAGTTTTGATGACATTTGATTATTATTGTTATTATAATATGTGGAAAATTGTTAATATATAGAAATGAGTAAATGTGTTCAAACCTTTGACTGATAGTGTATAGTACAGAGTGAGAGGAGAAAAATTCTTTTTTGCATCGTTTCTGTCTTTCATTGAGTTGAAAAGCCTTGAATAAATACCATGATTAATGGAATAAGGAAACTCAACATGTCCATAAATGCCTTTAACTCGTGACCTCTCGCCCAGTGGACTTTATACGTCACCCTTTGTGACCTAAAAGAGGACAAGGTCTATTTTCAATTATGGGTTTTGCACCCTTTACACAAACCATTTAACCCCTGACCTCCCTTAGGGCAGTCGGACTGCCTGCCGCTGGGCCGAGCGCTACTACCACCTTGTAATCCATACGTTTTGAATGACCAAGTACCGCGAGCAGCTGCCCTCTCACTCCATGCACTAACAACCTACCTAATCCATTGAAGTCAAAACAAACAGACCTGCCCTCCACTTCAGGGGACTTGCTATTGAGCCCTTTCTGAGTTTACTACGTATCACTGTTTGGTTTGCCAGGGTTTGGAGTATTTGTGGTTTGGCGTTTCAAAGGAGTTTGCACTGTACAGCAATTTATATATCTCTCTCTGTATATTAACAGATTCATAAATACACATGCAAACCAGTCTATATTTTTGTAACATGTTGGGTTTTGGGATTTTAAACATTTTAAAGTGATAGTTTGCCCAAAAATGAAATTTCTTTCATAATTTTAGATGTTGGCCAATAGTGGATTTTGCCGAAATGATTACTAAGGTAGTGTGAAAGGCTGTTTTTATAAACCTAAGGATAGTTTTTAAAATCTATTTATTGAATGTCAAAAACAAAATCTTATTCTTTCCTTACCTCGATGGTCAGAGACAAAGAGTCCTAAATGAATAAAATCCCAGGTGCTGTTTATTGTTCAACCAAAAAACTTTTGTGCTTAACCCGGGAATTTTAAGTATAAACAAGCCTGAAACACACCAGAGACTTTTATTTTGAAATACATGTTTTGCCAGAGATTTTTGCAGATAACAATAGTTCTAAAATACAATTGGAACAGATTAATCAGTAAAACCGATAAATCGGTCTACCTCTACATCATTTACCCTCATGTTCCAAACCTGTATGACTGTCATAAACAGAATTAAGTCTCATTCACCATTCTCTTTTTGTCCTCCTATACAATGCATGTGAATGGTGACTGAGACAGAAATTCTTCTTAACATCTCCTTTTGAGTCCCACGAAAGACAGAACGCCAGACACGTTTGGAAAAACATGACAGAATTTTCATTCTCGGTTGAACTATCCCTGAATTCTGGGTGATGTGGTGCGTTGTTGTTCATTTTTTGAGGATATTTCCTACAAAAGAATAAGTTAAGTTTAAGCAGGATTTTAGGACTGTGGGAAAATAATGGCGACATTGGCGGCAGCCATTCAATGCATAATTATTGCTCGCAGATGGTTTTAACATGTTAATGAAAGGTCTGTGTGTTATTTGCATTTTAGGGAGACAGCCATAAGGGACACTTATGTCTGACCGTGTCATATGTTTATAGTCTGCAATTCTCGCTGACGTAATTTTTTTTTTAATGCTTTGGCAACTCTAATATATTTATCTTATTGTTGCATGTACACAATTGTAAGTGAGTCCATTTAAAAGTTTAATTTTATCTTTGTTATCTGAACGACAAAAATTAATGTTGTTCAAAACCCAAATGACTCAAAAAGGAGATGTTTAGCAAAAGGTTTTCCTGAGACAATATTCACTTCCATAGCATATTTTTCCCATAAAATGAAAGGGAATGGTGAATGAGGCTAACATAGGCCTTACACACTCATTTGTATTCTATGAAAGAAAGAAAGTCACACAGGTTTGAATGTTTGGGGAGTGCCTTCATACATGACCTGTTTGAAACCTCTCTATAATAACGGCAATATTCTAATATTGGCTATGGTGTTTGAGCCCCGCCTGTTTTGGCGCGAAACTGAGCGCTATAAAAACAGGTGCACAGACACCATTTTCTCAGAACTTCTGACTGAGAACAAGGAGCGCATCGCTCATGCCTATAGAACTCTGGGTCTTGGTGTGTGGCTAGCGTTTGCAATGTCTTGTTCCCTTCGTCTTAGAGAACCGAGGTTACGTACATAACCGAGATGTTCCCTTACAACTCAGTACACTTGACATTGCGTAGTAACGCATATGGGGAACATAATCCCATCATGCCACACTACACGACATAACTTCCCTGAGAGGAAACATGGCGGCGCAGTCTTATGGGACGAGTATATTGAGTCTTATGAGGGTGGGTAAAGGATGACAGAATTTTCGTTATTTTGTGAACTACCCCTCTAAGGTTAATTATATATTATATGTATACTATGTATAATAAAATAAACATTAAGGTTAGCCTAAATTAATATAGGATAGCGCTGATGTAGCCATTTGGAATACATTTTAAAATATCGCCAATGATAAATTAACAGAAAGCATCCCACTTGTGTTCTCTCCTACTCTATTATAAAAATACTTTTTATGTTTCTTTTACCCTTGTAAAAAGGGTACTTTTGTAAGGCAGTGTCTGCTCGGAATATTAATGTGATCATAATACAAATATTTAAGGAAGTTACTTTTAGTTTTGAGAGGGTTGAACATTCCACTCTAGACAATCAGAGATCTTTTTTTGTTTAACCAGTGTTCTACTTTATGCCTGTTTTGCATTTTCATTTGCTTTTATAATTGTTGTGAGCAAAAAGAGGTTATGCACTGGCCTTTCACCTGATGCAACATGTCTCTGAATCAGGAACAAGACCAGGGTGGTCAGCAGGTCAAAGCAATAGTTGACCAAGTGGATTTTCAATGACACTTTGAGCTGTGGTCACTTCACATTTGCATACTGGTGCCCTTGTCCTGCTAAATTAAGCTGCCACCAGCCCTCACTTGACCTGCTTTTATGTCTGTCCATATGTCCACAAGTATGTTGTCCAAGACTCCCAAGGGTCAAAGGGGAAGAGGATGTTTGCATAGGACATGCATTTTAGGCCCCTGTAGCACTTAAACAACATTAAAAGATCATTATGTTTATATAGGAAGTTAACATGTCCTGCAGTGTGACATATTATATCTCTCTGTATTTGGCTAATTCTATTCTAAGTATTAGTGGCTTATATTAAAAATGAACTAGTGGTGCGAAAAGGTGTTTGAAAATGGTGAATAACTTGAAAGAAAGGGTGACCAATTACAGGACTTATACATTTTGATGTTTTCAAAGTAGTCAAAATTGACTCGTTAAGGGTCTCCTACTGGGGTATTTAAAAAAAACTTTTGTCAGAAGGCATTTTACCCATTCATTTGATGTCATAAAAATGTTCATAGTGTGTGTGCATTGGGTGTATTCTTTTGATAGTGACTGCATGTCAGACTACAACAGAAACCACCCCTGAGTGATGAATATAGTTGTAAAAGAAAGGCTTTGTCTCTAACGGGTCCTCTTAGGATGAAGCATTGTCGCTGGCTGACCTTTCGGGTCAGACTGAACTCTCCTAGTATCAGGAAGCTCATGGAACACTTTTTCCCAGGCGTTGTAAAGGCCTTTGTCCCATGCCGAGAGCTGCCATTAACGTTTGAACCTTCCCTTTTGGGGCACTGCAGTCGGCTGCTGGGTAGCATTTCCCTTGGAAATGTGGATAATAAGGATCAGCTAAGCTAACTGTGACAGCGTGGGCCAATTTTCCAGCCTGCTGAGTCTGTAAAGCTTTTTTCTGGAACACACGACTGGAGCCGAGGAGTTTTCAATGGATTGTTTGTGTGAGAGAAGCATGCACCAGGTCCAGAAAGAGAGTTTGTACCCAAAAAATAAATAAATAAATAAATTGGAGGACAGGGTGATTTAAATTTGAATCATTCACTCTATATACCCCTCCACTCTAGGATGGGTATATAGGATAGATGGATAGATGGATGGATAGATGCCGTTGAAGTCAGAAGTTAACATACACTTAAGTTGAAGTCATTAAAACACATTTTTTTAACCACTCAACAGATTTCATATTAGCAAACTATAGTTTTGGAAAGTCGTTTAGGACATTAACTTTGTGACAGGAGTCATTTTTCCAACAATTGTTTACGGATAGATTGTTTCAATTTTAATTGATTATATCACAATTCCAGTGGGTCAGAAGTTTACAAACACAAAATTAACTGTGCCTTTAAGCAGCTTGAAAAATTCCTTTTGGCAATAGCTTCTTATAGGTCAATTGGAGGTGTACCTGTGGATGTATTTTAAGGCTTCCAACTCAGTACCTCTTTGCTTGACATCATGGGAAAATCAAAACAAATCAGCCAAAAAATTGTGGACCTCCACAAGTCTGGTTCATCCTTGGGAGCAATTTCTAAATGCCTGAAGGTACCACGTTCATCCGTACAAACAATAGTACGTAAGTATAAACACCATGGGACCATGCAGCCATCATTCTGCTCAGGAAGAAGATGCATTCTTTCTCCTAGATATGAACATAGTTTGGTGCGAAAAGTGCAAATCAATCTCAGAACAACAGCAAAGGACCTTGTGAAGATGCTGTAGGCAACAGGTAGACAAGTATCTATATCCACAGTGAAATGAGTCCTATATCGACATAACCTGAAAGGCTTCTCAGCAAGGAAGAAGCCACTGCTCCAAACCCACTATTAAAAAGCCAGACTACAGTTTCCATTGTGCATGGGGACAAAGATCTTACTTTTTGGAGAAATGTCCTCTGGTCTAATGAAATGAAAATGTAACTGTTTGGCCATAATAATTGTTGTTATGCTTGGAGGAAAAAGGGTGAGGCTTGCTAGCCGAAGAACACCATCCCAACTGTGAAGCATGGAGGTGGCAGCATCATGTTGTGTGGGTGATTTGCTGCAGGAGGGACTAGTGCACTTCACATAATAGATGACATCACGAGGAAGGAAAATGTGGATATATTGAAGCAACATCCCATGACATCAAGGAAGTTAAAGCTTGGTCACAAATGGGCAAAATGGCTTAAGAACAACAAAGTCAAGGTATTGGAGTGGCCATCACAAAGCTCTGACCTCAATCCAATAGAAAATTTGTGGGCAGAACTGAAAAAGCATGTGCGAGCAAGGAGGCCTACAAACCTGACTGTATTGAGGAATGGGCCAAAAATCCAGCTACTTGTTGTGAGAAGCTTGTGGAAGGCTAGTTAAACTATTTAAAATGTAATGCTACCAAATACTAACAAAGTGTATTTATTTAATTTAAATGTATTTGGCTAAAGTGTATGTAAACTTCTAACTTCAACTGTAGACAGACAGACAGGCAGGCAGGCAGATAGATGATATCTAACAATTTTGACATTCTGTTCCAATTATTATGAGTTATCAAGAGACCGCGTTCCAAACTCAGAAATGTTAAAAGGGTGCTATTTGCATCACCAAACATGATTGCATAAATATTTTCTATTTCCTGCATATTAAGCTGGGACATAAGAAAGTTTAATTTTTTCCTGTTTTTACATTGAAAAAAATGACACATCCCATTAAAGAAAGTACATAGTAAAATATGATTTCATATTATTTTTAAAACTTCCTCATATACCTCATATTTCACTCTGCCTGCAATATTTCTCTCTAACATATCTAAAACATGGCCAAGAGAGGGAGCAAAATATTCACTCAGTATTTCTAGTCTTTTTTTTTTTTTGGCTGAAATCCCTCTCTGTGTTAATGCGGAAGTGGACTCTACCAGACAGGAAACGTTACTCCATTTTAATCAGGGACTGAGTGAGAAAAAGAAGAATGCTGCTATACAAACCCTCATAATGCTAATAACCCTCAGCCTCAGGGTGCTAATGGAAGACCTAGCTCCTTAGCTGAGCGCTAATTAGTGTGCACGTCAGGGCAGGGGCTCATTTTGATGTGAATCTTTAATGCGAGAGTGTTCAGGCACCAGCGAATGGTGTTTTGAAAGCCTCTTTACATTTGGCTAATGCATTAAAATGAGATCTACGCAACACAGTGTCTTGTACGCACATTAGCACAGTTATACCGCGGTGCATGCTTTTTCCTTGTCTTTGTCCTCGCCGCGCAAGACAAGAGGCCAGCGCATTAATTTCAAAAGACAGCCTTTATTCCTCCAGCTGTACCTTGTCTAAATCATGCCAGGAGTCACGCTGTGGGATGCCAGACAGGGAGAGATCATTTTGGCTCTCATACCCTGGCAACTGTATGCGTAGACAGAGGCTCGATGGCTACCGACTCGCTTTCAGGGTCTGGGCCACATTGAAGCCCTGATGTAAGCAGGCTGGGTGAAATAAGTGAGCCCTTGATGTTTGAAAAAATCCAACAGGCCTTGCTAGACAAGTCCCACCCAAGATTTCATCAGTCTACACTGTCAGATCTTTTTGTTATATATTCTGACAGTTGCACCATGTAGTTGCATGGCTGCTGATGTCATAATTTACAATCATGCATTGTGTTGGATGAAAAACGTCCAGCCTGTAGTGTTAAACTCTGACTTGTACACACAAAAATGTCTTTGGGTTCTGCACAGTTGGAGGGATGTGAGTATGGGGCGATGTCAAAAAGGCCTGTGGTTTTCTTTTTTTATGTAGAATCTAGAATTCATTCTGATGATCCTGTAGAGCTTCATAGACAAAACAAAGACGGAATTTTAACACTGTTCAGCAAGCTTAGAGAAATAGTTCACTGAAATATAAAAAGTCTGTCCTCATTTATTCACTCTCATGCCATTCAAAACCCACATGCAACTGGGTCTCATAGAATCACATTACTGTTCTTAAATGCTTTGCAAAATGATTTTTACGTAGCTCGTTCTATGTGTCACAGCAGTTTCCTGGTGAAATGAACACTAGAGGTGATAAAACAGCTTTGACTTTTATTCACTTTCACACAATTCACGAGTTGATGTTTATAACATATACTTTTCGCCCTGTTCCTCACACATTGCCATCTCATAACTTCAAAACACTTTTACGATAGCGCATGACTTGTAGAGTGATGCATTTTAACGTTTTATTCGGTTGCAAAAAAAGGTTGAGGAAAGTGCAAGTTAACACATGAAGTGTCATAAAAGCAACATGAAATGACGTGGTTGCTGCAGCAATTGCATTTTTCCTCTCACAATTGCTTTTATAACACTATAATTTAGGTTTTGTTTTAAGGATTAGGGTAGGGAGGACAGATTTGTTGATGCCACTATACGTGTAAGGAGCCACATAATATCGTTTTACAGGAATTTTGCCAGGAACCTGTAATTTTAATGCGATCAGGCTTTACCGTATGACTTTCTTTCTTTTGTGGAGCACAAAAGATGATTTTTTAAAAGAGTATCTGCTGTCTGAACGGCAGCTGCTTTTTTCAAGTACAGTATATGACTTTCATATGAATTCATAAATCCACCTTTTATGTTCCATGGAAGAACGTTTCTTTGGAACGACACGAGGGTGTGTAAAAGATGGTAGACTTTGATGCACCTTCTTTCTTTCTTTTTTATAGACCTTAAAGTCTATAAAGTTCCAAAATACAGCTGTGATGAAAAAGTGGAAAACAAAATCTGAAAGCCTTTTTTGCCTTTCAAAATCCTCTTTACATCCTCTTTTCTTCATTAAATGGATCTTCTAATTCTCCCATTTTCCCAACACATCCAAAATAGACCGTCATCTCTTATCTCACTTCTGTGAGACATCAAGCCCCCTCAGACCCTTGAGTGTCCATTAGTTGTGATCCAGATCGCAGAGGTAATGGCGACATCTAGATATACATTAGTGGGGTTAAGCGGCTTGACTCTACTCACAGCTAATTCAGTGCTCCACATTTCTTAGACACATCACTCATCTGACCTTTGTGACAAGACCTGTGTTAAACTCTTGCCATGTAATATCTATCTATCTTGAAATATTCAGTACAGCACTATAATCATGCTTAATTAGAATTGTTCTGAGCCATTTTAGTTGGCAGCACATACCAGAGACTTTCTTGAGAATGCAATGATGAATTTCTGTGAAAGTTAGACAGCAAACACAATAAAGACAGCAAAAGTACAAATAGACTGCATTTGTCTTCTTTAATATGTCACCAACTGATTTGGGTTCTGACAACCCACTGCAAAATCTTTCATCTATGTGCTTTAATTGTGTTGTGGCTGTTGGTTCACTCCATCAGAGTTCTTGACCTCATGGGGGTATGGTGCTCTTGTTTGACGAGCTGATTTCAGGCTCATTATATTGGCCCCAGGCTTGGGTTCAGGTCAGCAGGGGACCAAGGGCCTCTTTTAAACAGTAAGAGATCCAGTTGTTGCTAGGGAGATTGTACACATGGATTGATCTCCATGTACAGACTATATATGACTTTCCTCATGCAAGGTTGGTAATTATGTTGATTATGTTTAATAGACATTATTTATTTAGAAATGATATCATATTTAATGGATTCTTCCGGGTTCAATATAGGTTGGGCTCAGTCGAGGCTTATTGTAGATTAATGCAGAAAACGATTTAATACCTCATTAATTTGAAAAAGAAATCCCTGGTGGTTACACTAAGGCACTTACTATGGAAGTGAAATTATGGGTCCTGTCCATAAACATTAAAATACTCTCTGTTTCAAAAGACATGTTATAATGAGGTGTTATCATGTTATCCTATATTATTATACGTGTTAACATGACTTTACACAGATGAGGTTAGTAGGCAATTTTATCACACTAAAGTTATATCCAGTATCACAACTTTGTTGTCATGACAATGTAAAGCAGGTAAACCCTGTAACCTGATCAACGCCTTAACACCCATTAAAATGTTAATATGCATATTGTTTAATTTTTTGGCATTCATTTATGTACTGGCCAAAGTGCCTTACTAAAACCATATTATTATTATTATTATATATATATATATATATATATATATATATATATATATATATATATATATATATATATATATCAATCCATATAAATACATTGTACTTCAAGGTATATGTCTTATATATATATATATATATCAAAGTACCATTTTATTTCCATCTGATACCATTATTGTACTACGGTAGGGAAACGTCTAGAATGTTTTATTCTGTCAAGCGTTTGGCTTGCTTACTGGGGGACATAATGTTTCAGGCATGATTTTCAATGATGTTTTTCAATGAAACTGCTCAACAAGAACTTTAAGACATTACACCATAATGTTTTGTGAGCTGCTTTGAAACGATGTGTATTGTGAAAGGCACAATACAAATAAAAATGACTTGATTCGGGTATCAGAATCTGATCACAAGTTTTGATGTATTTTTGTTCCCTGTCTTATTTTGCCTCATTGCCGAAATAACAATGTAAGGGTGGCAATAGATCTGCCCTCACAGGTCAAGAATGTCTGCTTAACCTGTCGTCTGAGAAAGGCGACCTCAGAAAGAGCTACAGGAAAATGATCTTGTCATTACCATGGTAACAGGCAGCTGGATACCAATCAGACTTGACAGGGGGAGGATGTATTCAAAGTGCTAAATAAATCTGAAATTGCTGTGCAATTTTCTATGGCAATTATCCCAAAAGAGAGAGGAGAAAGACAGAGAAAAAGCAAGCAAGAGAGATAGCTAACACCTTTTCTGAGAAAGCAACTGAGAATGAGAGTGCGACGTGACAAAACTGGAACGGTCCCGTTATAATCACAAAGCTGTCGACTTGGGTTGACGGACGACCCGGTACTATTGTTGATATTTTTGTCTAACAGCTACTGCACTGTATTTACAAATATTATACATTCATCACTTTGAATTTTATTCCTTAAATATTTCGAAAAAACTTCTGAAAGTGAGCTTGTGCTTTAGTTTTTGGTCAACTAATTTAAATCATATTTTTAAATGTTTACGTATGGAAATATTTATCAAAATTCATATTTGGATATGTATACAGAGTTGTAAGCAGTGTTGGGGAAGCTACTCAGAAATCTAGGTAGCCAGCTAGAAACCAGCTACTCTACAGAAAAATTTGCTAAGCTAACCTAGTCTACTAATTTAAATAATATTTGAATACATCTGTGTTCTGTCTGAAAATATCAATCAAAATACATACTTGTGTATGTATACACAGTTGTAAACCGTGTTGGAGAAGCAATTTAGAAATCTAGCTTTAGCTTGCTAGCTATAAACCAACTACTCTACAGGAAAATTAGCTAAGCTAACCTGGTCTGCCAATTGAAATAAATGTGTTGTAGGTATGAAATATGAATTTATCAAAATCTATATTTGGATATGTAAACGCAGCTGTAACCAGTGTTAGGGAAGCTACTTTAAAATGTATGTAGCTAGCAACCTACTTGACAGAAAATTAGCTAAGCTAACCTTGATGGTCAACTAATTTAAAAAATCTTTACATACTTCTATGAATACAAATATCCATCAATATACATATTCTGTTATGAATACACAGTTGTAACCAGTCTTGTAATGCAAAAATGTAGCTAGCTTGATAGCTAGAAACCATCTACTCAACAGAAAAATTAGCTAAGCTAACTGTTCTACTAATATAAATAATCTTTTCATCTATGTATGAAAATATTAATCAAAACACATACAATATATGTATACAAAGTTGTAAACACAGTTTTAGAAGCTACTCAAAAATCTAGCTAAAGCTAGCTAGCTAGAAACCAACTACTTCACAGGAAAATTAGCTAAGCTAACCTGGTCTGCTAATTTAAATTATCTTTTTGTATGTGTATGTAGGAAATATGTATCAAAATCCATATTTGGATGTGTAAATGCAGCTGTAACCAGTGTTGGGAAAGCCACTTTAAATTTGAGGTAGTTAGCTACGTAGCAACCTACTTGACAGAAAAATTAGCCAAGCTAGCCTTAGAGCAATTATGGAGTTACACTAACAGCTACATGGCAAATCTTACTTCATATTTATTGTAATGTGAAAATTCTGAAATTGAAAAACAAAAGTAAGTTTATGTACCAATGTATTTTCGTTGAAAATAAAGTATAGAAATTGGCCAATTTCACTTTTGCTGAAGTCCAGGCTCGAGCATACAGCTAATTGGTCCGTAAATATTCAACAACATTTATGTTCTGGGTATTACTAAAAGTTCAAAATATCCATGGCTGATTCCATCATCCACCTTCTGCTATCAAATAATGTCTTACAAATAAGATCCAAGAGAGACATAATCTACTAAACATAATAGAGGGTCATTGATTATCACTGAATTTAACCTAAGAGGCCAAGAGATGTTGACCTGGATTCAGACAATGGTTGACCCATCGTTTACTTGTAGCATGATGTGGCTTTCTGGTTCCCCAAGGACCCAGAGCAGTTCCCTGTAAAGTGTGACACACTGACTTAGAACATTCAACATGCAAAAAAAAAGCAAAACGTGAATTTAATATATTTAAAAATTACAGATTAATTTAACCGGAAATCAGAAAAAAATATAATACTATCACTTGACAATAACTATACTGTATGAATATATTGAATTAATATATTAATCAAATGCTTACTAACATAAAAACATATGCCTTCCAAATATTTAATAAGACATTTCAGTGTTTTAGGGTTAATGGCTAAAAGCAGTTTTAACATGAAATTTATGAAAAAGAAGAGGAAATTCAAAATTTCAATACAATGACTCAAACATTTGAATATGTAAAGGCCTAATCAATATTTCAATATAAGTGAACTAATATGTCTTTTTAAACATATTAAAGAAATTAAATGTTTGGAGCTTGTCTAATTTCAATTGGTAAAAGATTGGGACATAATGGCTAAAAGCAGCTTCTCCTGATCACTTGTATTTTACAATAGAGTATTCCAAAAAATGGAGCATTGGAGCAGACGGGTTGCTGGTGTTGGGAGGGGGAGGTCTGGGGTGGTGCTGTGTGGACAACAAACTCACTGCAAGTTCTCAAGGAATCATTTCTATTTCACACTCCACTTGGGTGCTGATTTGAGATTGTGTGTTAGCATAACAAAGCCGCAGAGCCTGTGAACTTGAGGGACCTTTCGACCCCGCCGCTCTGGCGGTGAATAGGCTTTGGCTTTGCCAATAGAACCCCTCCCTGCCTCTCTTGTTCGTGGCTAAATTGTTAATCAGGGTAATTTAATATAGTTTTCAATATGTCTCATCTCTCTTTGGGAGAGCATTCACAGCTTCCCCTCTCCACCCCAACCGAAAAACACCCGTTCTTTCATACGGGCCCCAGACGTGCAGCTGTAGTCTGGCCCTCTCTCTGGGCTTAAGAGAGCTGGTATCATGCATTGCTGTGGTGGAGTGGGGAGAGAGTCTAAGTGGACGTGTATGCAGAAACCTCTTAGTCTTGTCTGACTCTCAGAATGGGGGAGAGACTCTTGTGGGGTCTGAAGCTGTAGCGGGACAATAGTCTCTTTCCAAACTGCTCCACAGACCACCAGACAGTCTGTCGTGCACACGATCCATTGAGATGTGACCGTCAGTCCGACTTTAATGCTCGCTGAATGAGTTAGGTCTCAGTTTTGTGGGAAAATGGAGCAGGTGTCTTAGTTTTTAATTGTGTTAAAGGGATAGTACACCCCAAAATGAAAATTCTGCATCATTTACTCACCCCTGTGTTGTTCCAAACCTGTATGGCTTTCTTCCTTACATTAAATGAAAGTAAATGGTGACTGAGGCTAACATTGTGCCTAACATCTCCTTTGTGTTCCACAGGAGAAAGAAAGTCATATGGTTTTGGAACAACATCAGGGAGAGTAAATAATGACAGAATTATATTGTGGGTGAACTCTGTTTAATAGGCTTGATTTTCAAGTACAGTTAATGTTATTTAACAAGTTAAAGGAAGAGTTAAAGTGACAGTTATAGATATTGAAAAACAAGTCCAAAATCAGTGCTAATGTTGTATCCACTGCTAGTTTCTCCATTATTTTAAGTTGTAAACTAATTACTGGAACTGCATTGTTAAGTTCTGCTGGTTATTTGGACAATATTGGCTTCTTAAGAGTTTAACGAGAGTAAATAGTGGATGGCCTGCACATTTAAGGAAAACTGATCGGACAGCCACACAGCCTTTATGAGGAGACATGATAGTTCACTCTACCTTCAGGACAGGCTGTGGAGTAGATTGTGAATTTACGCTAATTCATTTCACTAGCACCTCCTCTAAAAAGGGCCCCCTGAGAGGATGAGAGGACGCTGTTAACATGAGGGCCAGTGTCCACTTACAGCATCACGTCTACTGACGTTAGTGGACCTCTCTCAACCTATAGCCATTGAAATAGCATTATCATTTATAATGGTGCATTCATTATGTCAGAGTCTACACTCTGTTACGTTTTAGCCACCATAATTATTAGTAAAATGGCCTTCCAGATGAATGAATGATGGCCTGAACTGTGAAGCTCCAAAAAGCACATAAATGCAGCATAAAAGTAATCCATAAGACTCCAGTGGTTTAATCCATGTCTTCAGAAGAATTATGATAGGTGTGGGTGAGAAACAGATCAATGGTGGTGATATGACAGAAGAATGCAAATATGAATGTGGTGAATTAACATTCTGTTCTTTTAGCAGATATATGCATTTAGATGTCATTTTTCTTTTCTTTTTAGATTTACTTTTCTTTCTCTTACACAATTGAGCAAAAACTTTTACTTGCTTGTTGACTTGTTGGCAGGGTGCTACTGCCTATATATATATATTTTTTTTTTTTAAAGTTGTTTTCGAAAATGAGATTATCCCCTCCCCCTATATTATATTTAACACCTGCAGGACATTCTGATGATGAAGGTGTGACTGTTTCAGTATACCTACATTGCCATATTTGTATATACCTTGTATATACTGTAGTGCATGGAAAGAGGAATACTTTTCTGGTCATTTCAGCTGCAGCTCGGATGTTCTGACAACTCCCTTTGTGTCCCACGGCAAAATAAAAACGAAATGATGAAACAATGATTTAATGATTACAGAATTTTAAAATGTAGCCTTAAGCAAAGTATTGAAATCCTCTGAAATTTGTTGAAAAATGCATCAGAGTGACTTTTTAAATACAGACCAAGAGCAGCATTTTGGGAGTGCAGGCAAAAAGACTAGCAATAGATAATAGCTAATCATGGTTCTTGGCTGTGCCGTAAACTGCACGGCTACTGGCCATTTAAAGTACAAAAGAAAGGACAAAGCATTCGACATGTCCCACACCAACTTCCTATTTAAAAATAAATATTTCAACACAGGAAATAAAATTGCACTCGCCAAACCGTTTCTTAGGGTTTCTTAGTAACCACTGCTTGAATTACTGACCTGGTTTCCCTAGGTTATGTAACATATCATGTGTACTGAAGTATAATGGATGAGAATGTCTTGCACACATTGCAATAAAGGCTATGCTCATATCCTCCATTCATGCAGACTGACATGCCCTTATGGCCTTTACACATCTGGACTATTGAAATCACTGTCACACACACACACACAAAGTGGCCAGAAAAAAAGAATCTTGAACATATTTTAATTATATATTAAAGTTTATTTAAAAAATATAGCATAGTGTATATATTTACATTGACATTTTTTACATGTACCCATTTAGCAGACAATTTATTCAAAAAGATTAGAATAATAAAAGCAGAAGCGATTATCCAAGGCAGAACACGTTAACACTACTTCTCATTTGAAAGTCGCTTTGGATAAAAGTTTCTGCTAAAATAGTTTCCAGACATATTTTAGACATATTATACAATGTATCATGCATATTTTATATTATGTTATATATTGTACCTTTTATATTAGATATTTTACCCCTTGAACTGGAACTATCAGGACATCGGTGCTCACATATAAGAGGAGTTGTGATCTCTGACCATTGTTTCACCATCGCTGAGACGAAAGGATCCAGATCAGACCGTTTAATCGATTCCTTTAGATCATCCTCCATTTGTCTGCCAACTCTAGAAAGGCAAATACAGAAACACACTTTAAATGTAAAGCACAAACATTTTCGGACTCAAGTAGATTTGATCAAGTTCTCAGCTGTGTTTCATTTAAGTGAAATGTCTACGAAGATAGAAATAGACACAAACGAGTCAGTTGTTGACATACAGCAACAGAGTAGAAATCTCTTGATTTCTTTTTGATCGAAGGCTTTAGTAATTTGGCAAATCTGAGCACATTTTGAGACATTGTTGAGATCTCTCGAGGAGACACGTGAGATTAGGAGGAGACTCACAAAATTCTCCATTTACTCTCCTTTCAAAATCACTCTAAGGCAAACAAGTGAGTTTAAAATGTAAAAAATGACACTTGGCCTCAAGTCTGTATGATGTTAAAGTTCACACAACACACACCGTGAGCTCGCCGTAATTAATGAACGCACTGTGATGAGCTTGAGATGAAGTTTTCAGGAGGAAACTGAATTCCTGATGTACTGCCATCCACTTCCATAAATGACAAATATGTTCCTGGCAGATCGGTAGAGATTCTCATTTTCTAGTACCATTCCTTGACATCTTTTTTCTACTTAATTTATTTTTCGTGGATGTCAGGTTGGCCTTCGGCTATGGTGAATTTTTTAGCCATTTGATGAGACATTGGAATGAGAGGCAGAAATATCAATTTATAAGTGAAATTAAACCCTCATTGCTCATGACAGGGGAAAGTGATCACTTGTTATTCTCACTAGCATAATAAAAGTAATAATGTAGGGGTGTGACTATAGGGTCAATCTGCAACAAAATAAAAATACTATTTGCATTTTCATTACAAAGACAGTCAGTTCTATTAAATTCATCTGGACTGTAACAGAAATGTGTTGGTTTGATGTAGGTAACATGGAGAATGAGTCAGTCTTGTTAACAGACCAAAGTTTCACACACCTAACCAGTACTAGTCTTTAATAGTGAGCAAGATGCCAACATCAATGTGTGTGTGATGCAGTTGAGCCACAAATATCTTAAAGGAATGTTCCGGGTTCAATACAAGTTAAGCTCAGCGACTCCATCTTTGGCATTATGTTGATTACCAGAAAAGATTATTTAGACTTCTCCCTCATTTATAAAAAAAAAAAACTTTGTGCTTACTGTAACACACTTACAATGGAAGTAAATGGGGCCAGTCCATAAACGTTCAAATTCACATGGCTTCAAAACTATAACCACGAGACATAAATATTATACATGTCAACATGATTTTAGTCTTATAAAATCACTCGCTAAGTTAACCGTTTAAAATTATATTCAAAATTACAACTTTGTTGCCATGACGACAACTCATGTCATGCTAACATGTATAATCTACATCTAGTGGGTGTACTTTTGAAACCGTACATATTTAAACATTTATGGACAGTTCTGGGATCTTTTGAGATGTACATCATTTGATATGTTCAATTCAGTTCAATTCAAAGATGTTTTGTTTTATTTTATTACATTTATGTTGAAAATCTAAATGGTTAATGTAATTCTAATGCAAATGTACAGTACTGTGCATACGTTTAGGCACTTGTGAAAAATGTTGCATAGGGAGGATGTCTTCAAAAATAATGAAATAAATAGTTTATATTTATCACTTAATGTCATACAAAGTCCAGTAAATATTAAAATCTAAATCAATATTCAATGTGACCACCTTTGCCTTTAAAACAGCCCCAATTCTCTTAGGTACACCTGGACACAGTTTTGCTTGGTTGTTGGATGATAGGATGATCCAAGCTTCTTGGAGAAAAAGTAATGTTTGGGAGTCTAACATTTATATTTTCTATTGACACACTAAAGATGAAGATATAAATAACCTTCTTAAGACAAATGCTTTTGTGAAACATCTTATGTAACTAACCCAGGTAAAGACTAACGTCATATCAAAGTTGTTTGCGCAAAACTTCAAAGCTTTAAACCAAAGATTTTCTACTGTAGCTAAATTATCAGAAACCAAATAGTATAATAATTGTGTAATGTAGATAGAAAATCTATCTTTTAAAGGTCATGTGCGTGACCTTTCATTTCTTTGAATGTTTTAAAACTTTTAATTTGCACAAATAATCAATCACAGTCCAAACGCATCAAATAACTGCAACCAGTGTTTTATTTCTCTGTTTTTGTTCTAGACCCTTTATTTGCATCTGTACACCTCTTCTACACAACCCTCTGTGGTTGTAAGGATAATTTAATGTATCAATTATTCTTATGCTAATTAAGGTACAGTTTCCCATGGCTAGTATCACAGATGGCGACAAAACCTCACACGCATCTTATCTGTCTGTCAAACTCTTGAACAAAGCCCCGTAAGAACTGAGCAACAATATTTGCATACTTTTGTCCACTTTAATCCAGCATATCACAAAACACTTGTGTAACACCACCCTCCTCCTACGACACACACACACACAAACCTTTCTTTTCTTTGTAGCTTATGTAATTTTCTGAGCCTGTTGTCAAAACTGTGGCAGACCTTGGCAGCTTAAGGAAGTGATGTCATAATTTATGTTTCTCCCTCTTCTCATGCCAAACACCAGTGGTGAGGTCATGACAACAGGAAGTGTTTCATTCCCGAGAATAATTTACATATAACATAGTAACCACTAAAATCATAGTAATATTATGTGATACTGTTCACGATCCAATTACATCCATATGGATAAATCAAGTCCCGACCTACATTAGTTCCTGCTGAATATTCCGTTTCACTTGAAAATGTCACATTACGAAGTTAAATGCAGTGCGAATACAGTGACAGTGAAAGGTGACTGAGACTGCCAGTCCCTAACATTCTGCATAACATCTCCTTAAATGGAAGAACAAAATCATATAGGTTTGGAATGACATAAAGGTGAGTAAATGATGACCGACGTCTCACATTAGTGAAATGCATCCCTACTACAAAGACAAGTTTTCAACCCAGTGTGCTTTCCGACAAAATAGCAGATAAATGGTTCGAGAAATTTTTCCGATTTTAAAACGAACAAAAGACCTCAATTTTCAGCACATATATACTCATTAAACAGATGTATAGAGGCCACGTCATGACTTAAGCAGAGATTTTCAGCCTGTCGTGTCTTACTATTATGTAAAATTAGGTGGGTGAGGGTACAGGAAGATGAAAGGGTTTCATGGAAAATTATCCTTGTGCCAAACTCGGCCGCTGTCTAATTACAGTAAAATGTTTTCTTCATGGGAGGGCTGCTGAGAGTGCTACATGAATTTCTCTTTTTCTTTCTCTCTCTTGCTCTCCTTCCCTTTGATTGCTCATTGCTCAGAATGGGATGCTGTGCTAATTGTGTGTGAAAGGTTGATGTTTAGATTTGTTCATATAGAATGATGAAACCATAATTCTCCAAATCAGAGGACCACACACACACACACACACGAGTCACTATTAAAAGGATAGTTCATGCAAAAATGTTAATCCCGTCATCATTTACTTACCCTCATGTTATAAATTTTTCTTTTCATCCATGGAACTCAAAATAAGTTTTTGCCAAGTTGCTATCTTCAATACATTAAAAGTATATTGCAACCACGGGCTGTCAAGCTCCAAAAAGGCACTATAAATAGCAGTCAATACAACTTTTGTGCAATATTCCAAGTCTTCTCAAGCTACACTGATCAGCCACAACATTAAAATCACCTGCTTAATATCCTGCCTAACCCTAACCCTAACTCGTGCTTCCAAAACAGCTCTGGCATGGACTCCACGAGACCTCTGAAGGTGTCCTGTGGTATCTGGCACTAAGACGATAGCAGCAGATCTTTTAAGTCCTGTAAGTTGCAAGGTGGGGCCTCCATGCATCGGACTTGTTTGTCCAGCACATCCCATTGATCTGGGGAATTTGGAGGCCTTGTCAATACCTTAAACTCTTGTACATGTTCCTCAAACCATTCCTGAACAAATTATGCAGTGTGGCAGGGTGCATTATCCTGCTGAAAGAGGCCATCGCCATCAGGGAATACCATTGCCATGAAGGGGTGTATGTGGTCTGCAATAATCTTTAGGTTGGCGGTACGTGTCAAAGTAACATCCACATGAATGCCAGGACCCAAGTTTCCCAGCAGATCATCGCCCAGAGCACAACACTACTTTCCCCGGCCTGCCTTCTTCCCATAGTGCATCCTGCTGCCATCTCTTCACCAGGTAAATGGCGCACACACTCCTGGCCATCCACATGATCTAAAAGAAAACGTGATTCATCAGACCAGGCCACCTTTTTCCATTGCTCCTTGGTCCAGTTCTGATGCTCACGTGCCCATTGTAGGTGCTATCGGTGGTGGACAGGGGTCAGCATGGGCACAAGCTGCGATGCACTGTGTGTTCTGACACCTTTCTATCATGGCCAGAACGTTTTTCAACAATTTGTGCTACAGTAGCTCTTCTGTGGGATCTGACCAGACAAGCTAGCCTTCGCTCCCCATGTGCATCAATGAGCCTTGGGCGCCCATGACCCTGTACCCAGTTCACTGGTTGTCCTTCCTTGGACCACTTTTGGTAGGTATTAATCAATGCATACCGGGAACACCCCACAAGACCTGCCGTTTTGGAGATGCTTTGACCCAGTCGTCTAGCCATCACAATTTGGCACTTGTCAAAGTCGCTCAGATCCTTATGCTTCCCCATTTTTCCTGCTTCCAACACAGGAAATTTAAGAACTGACTGTTCACTTGCTGCCTAATATATCCCACCCCTTGACAGGTACTATAACGACAGTTATTCACTTCACCTGTCAGTGGTTTTAATGTTGTGGCTGATCAGTGTATATGATAGTTTTGATGTGGGGAACAGATGGAAATTTAACTCACTGTTCACAAAAATCTTTGACAGGCTACATAGAAAATAGCTGCCTGGGGATCCTTTCCAAATGGCCGCTGAGTGAACTGACTTGCATTGAATTGTTAAAATTAAACTTCTCTTCAGCGTATTTGGATCATCATGTACTCGGAGAATTTATGATGGAATTTATGACGTCTCCTTCTGCATATCATGTAATTAAAGGCCAGTCCACACTGTAGCACGTTTTCCTCCGCCAAAACGTTGACTTTCCATTACTGTTTCCAAAACGCTTTCCATTACTGTGTACTTACAAACAAAGATTATTTTGGACATAGATTTAGGCCAATTCCACACTAATAAGCATTCATTTGACTCTCATCCACACTAGAATGGCATTGTCCTCCATCAAAAAATGCTCCCGGTTACCATATAATTAAAAAAAATGTAATTATAATAATTATAAAAATGATGACGTTAGGAAACTGAAACTAATTAGGAAACTAGTTTGGATGTGGCCTTACACCCTGTCTACACCTGGCACATCTGTTGAAGCAACGTGACGTAAAGGCTTGATGCTGTCTACACTGAATGCGTAGACACAAACGTTTTAAACCATTTATTTGTGTTGCTGACAGTAGTAGTGTAACGTTAGTAGGAGGAGGCAGATGAGGAGTGAGGATCTAAGTGCGGGTTTTATTTATAAAGGTGAAAACAAGACAGACAGGAACAAAGGAAACATCCACGATGGGAAAAATGAAACAAAAACATGAAAACATCGACATCCAACATCTACAAACAAGTAACGATCGACAAGGACTGGAGAACAAACAGGGTTTAAATACACAGGGAGAGTGATGATCAAATGACAAACAGGTGAGAACAATGAATGACTGCTGGCAGTGATGAGGGCAGGGAACTCTGGGAAATGTAGTTTATGACAGGTGACAGGTGAAACACAGGGCAGACAACGGGATCGTGACAAGTAGCACCAACGCATGCAGCGCAAAATGGAACGGGACACCCGTTTAATGTCGGGTGATGGATGCGGCACAATGGACGCTTCCAGTGTAGACAGCATCATTGATTATAATGGATTCTATTGCTTTCGAAGCAATGCGCCGCCCACATCCTGTGAAGGCATGGTGTATGAAAACGAACAGTTCCGAGTTCTAAATCTAATTGGATGAGCAGTGTTCAAAGCTATTGTACTGTAAAAATGCTGGCATAGATGCCTATTATACTGTAAAACAGTTGAGTTCTCTATTAATTAGTCAAATTGCTTGGCAACTCTACAGTCTTTAGTTAATGAACTATACTACTTGGAGGAAGAATGGTTTATGGTAATTTTTTTATTAGTGAAAAAGACCATAACAAGAAAACAACAAATGTAATTATTTACAGAACATTGGCGTATTTCATTGTATTAATATTGTCACCACCATTCTGTAAAATCAATAAGCCATGAGATGAGAGGCCATGCATTACAGTGATTTTACCACTTTTAAGGTGGATTTAGGGGGTCCACTTCATGTCCTCCTAAAGAACAACTTAGAGTGGCTCATTATTTAAAAAATATAGATACTTTGTGAAGACATTTGCCTAAGTTTGTGTCTGGACTTTTTGGGAACATATTGATATTGGCTACGGATGCATCGCTTTCTCTAATTGATTTTCGTGTCATCCTCCCCTTTTGAGAACTTCCGCCCTTTACCCCCCTTTGAACTAGAGCCTTTGCAAGAGATTTTGATGTGAAGATGTCATGACAAGCTTGGCCTTTCTCTCTTTCCTGCAGCTTGTGTGGCCCACGGCCAAAATGCTTTGTGGTGTGAGAACTGTGAGAGCCCTGTTCCTCTCTCCCCCTCCACCCAGATTTACCCCTCTGGTTCCCATCCGCTTTCGAAGCCCTTAACAGCCCGAACCAAGAGCATGTAACCCCCCACCACACCCTAATGAGAGACGGGGGGACAATGCTGGCATTCTTTGGTACTTCAGCCCAAGAACAATGGATGTTTACCCAAGCAGTTGTCCGACCCAAACTCTACCGTTGATTACTGTTGGGTCTCCTGATTAACTCTGCTCCTTGCCCCAGCACAATGAATCCTTTGACTGGGCCACCCTATGCCCCTTCCAATTTGTCCTCCCCTCCTTCACTGTCCTCTTCATTGCCACCCTTAACAGAACTCCAGCATGGGACCCAAGTGAGAGCAGCATCTCTCAAAGTGCTTAAATATCCATGCTTAATCGGCACTCAATACAGCATAGAGAAATGCTAAATATACAGGACTAGCATACCTGGTTGCCAGATTATCTGAATGTTTTCCACCAAAAATGGACAAATTAATGTATATGAAAATTGGATATTATGACAACCTTAACGGCATCTTTAGAAAACATTTTTAATGTATATACACAATGTGAATTGTTGTAGGCCCTTGCAGTACCCATGCATTGAGTTCTGTGTCTTTTTCATATTTATTTAATAGGTTTTCTAACATTTTCTCAACTTTGATATTAAGTTTGACTAAGTAATGTACATTGGCAAAATCTTTGTATTTGCTTGCAAATCACCATTGTTTAGAACATACTGGCGGATTTGGCAACACAGCTCCTCTGAACAAGATTTTCTGGTCAATTTTATGTCAGTCATTGTATTGACATTCTTATTTCTTCTTAAATGATTGTAAACCAGTCCAAATTTTGTCCATCCGCCCAATTTAATTTTATCCTGCACAATTCAATCAGGCTGATACCCTGCCAGTATAGATTCTAACTTAAGGATTGTAAGTACCATCCCAAAAACTGATTGTAGAACTAAAATATGGCCTTCAAGACCCGACACATGGTTTTATAACAGCTTTTGCACATACTGTCCGGCACAGTAATATGTGTAAAAGGTTTTATGCGACTCGTTAAAATGCTTGATCCCTGTTGTATTTGTTTAAAAGCTGAAAATGGCTTTTTCTGTCACATTTGCATTTGCGAGTTTGTATTTGCACATCACAATCCTTTTCAGTATGTTGCAGAGAATATACCAACACTATGAGAAATATGCATTGATATGCTCAATACTCATATTTTGCCAGCTAATATGAGGCAGATGTAACAGGAAGTACTGCATATATTTTCCCAGTTTAAAAAGGTTGATTACTTTGTAATATATTGCAGCTGTATCTTTACAAAGATAGTCTTGTGGGAAGCTAAATAAATTGCATTAGTATTTAAGAAAATCACATGCCTTATACATTGTATGAGTATACAGTCATAAAACTCAGACATGTAAGATAATCTGTGCACTAGACTATATCGACTGAATGCAATCAGACAAGGTATAAAGAGTCTACTATATGACTTATGCACCAGTTTAGTGCATCACAATACTCAATCAGTCTAAAATGTATGTCATTTAATAATATTGCAGGTTAGTGTTGCAATACAAGAGCACACAGTTTATGTTAACTTATATTCATACACAAAACATCTTTCACAAAACACATTTTAGATGTAAATCCTTGGGTAATATCAGTCTAATGTAATCCTGGTAATATAGCATGAACAGTTGAAGTCTGTAAAAACTAATTTTTTAACCACTCCACAGATTTCATATTAGCAAACTATATATTTTGGAAAGTCTTTGTGCATGACATGAGTAATTTTTCCAACAATTGTTTACAGACAGATTGTTTCACTTTTAATTGACTTAATCACAATTCCAGTGGGTCAGAAGTTTACATTCACTAAGTTAACTGTTGCTTAGCAGCTTAGAAAATTCCAGAAAATGATGTCAATCTTTTAGGCAATTAGACAATTAGGTTACCTAAACCCTGATAGGTTAGTTGGAGTCAATTGGAGGTGTACCTGTGGATGTATTTTAAGGCCTACCTTCCAACTCAGTACCTCTTTGCTTGACATCATGGGAAAATCAAAAGAAATCAGCCAAGACCTCAGAAGAAATGTGTGGACCTCCAAAAGTCTGGTTCATAATTGGGACCAATTTCCAAATGCCTGAAGGTACCACGTTCATCTGTACAAACAATAGTACGCATATATAAACACCATGGGACCACGCAGCCATCATTCTGCTCAGGAAGGAGACGTATTCTGTCTCCTAGAGATTAACGTAGTTTAGTGCTGGAGGAAACAGGTAGACATGTATCTATATCAACATAACCTGAAAGGCTGCTCAGCAAGGAATAAGCCACTGCTCCAAAACCACCATAAAAAAGCCAGACTACAGTTTGTAAGTGCACATGGGGACATAGGTCATCGTTATGTTTGGAGGAAAAAGGGTGAGGTTTGCAAGCCGAAGAACTCCATCCCAACCGTGAAGCATGGGGGTGGCAGCATCATGTTGTGGGGGAGCTTTGCTGCAGGAGGGACTGGTGCACTTCACAAAATAGATGGCAGGAAATTTATGTGGATATATTGAAGAAACATCTCAAGACATCAGTCAGGAAGTTAAAGCTTGGTTGCAAATGGGTCTTCCAAATGGACAATGACCCCAAGCATACCTCCAAAGTTATGGCAAAATGGCTTAAGGAAAACAAAGTCAAGTTATTGGAGTGGCCATCTCAAAGTCTTGACCTCAGTCCGATAGACAATTTGTGGCCATAACTGAAAAAGCTTGTTCGGAAAAGGTGCAAAACTACAAACATGACTCGGTTACACAGTTCTGTCTGGAGGAATGGGTCAATATTCCAGCAACTTATTGTGAGAAGCTTGTGGAAGGTTACCCACAAGCTTTGACCCAAGTTAAACAATTTAATGGCAATGCTACCAAGTCAAGTCAAGTGGCAAAATACTAACAAAGTGTATGTAAACTTCTGACCCACTGGGAATGTGATGAAAGATATAAAAGCTGAAATAAATAATTCTTTCTACTATTATTCTGACATTTCACATTCTTAAAATAAAGTAGTGATCCTAACTGACCTAAGACAGGGAATGTTTTCTATGATTAAATGTCAGGAATTGTGAAAAACTGAGTTTAAATGTATTTGGCCAAGGTGTATATAAACTCCTGACTTCAACTGTAAATGTAGGCCCATATGAGGACCAGTTTAACATAGTGGCACTGATAATCCCTCCCCAACATCTCTGTGCTTACTGTATGCAACAAATCTTTACACAAAATAAAGATAAAAAAGCAATTACTTTTTGCATCTTGAAAAACAGACATGTTGGATGAAAACCCTTTTAAAAACAATACCAATGCTTCCTTTACAAAGCGATAAAAATAAAACAATTGCTTTCAAACACCTTTTTGGCTTCATAAGTTCATTATAAGTATTTGAAAAATATCCAGGTATCTCTATTAACATGTGGTCATAAAAGCTGTATTTGCATAATAATTGTATTAGTACATGTGACCTGTATCAAAATAATGTAATTTATTTGAGAAATTGACACAAAAATCAATGTAACTCTTTAAAATTAGTTTGACAATATACCCATTTATAACTTGAAGTGTTTTTGTGGATACGTTGTGACTGCATAACCTGTAGTATTGGAGCAGGGTGCACATGCACACACTGCATGCCTTTAGCATCCATGTCTACAGTCAGTCCGCCCATCTGCTCAGCAGAGCTGCTCTGAATGCAGGGTGCAATATTCAGATGAGTCCCGTGCAGATTAATAAATCATTAAGAGTGTGCTGGCTGTAACGGCCCCTTTCACACGCTTGCCGGACAGTATATGTCTGCTGCAAGCTTGGCATTAGACATGCAAAAATGTTAATATGGACACGCATTATAAGAGGCTTGTGAGGCGTCTGTCTGCACGCTGGCCCTGTCAGCATCTCGCCATATTGTGTCTGCGAAAGAAGCCCCTCTTGTCTGGGCTTGAAGACCCACTTTGTGTCTGCATGCAGCATAATGCGCCAAAAGAAGGATAGACGTGCCGATAAACATGTAGAATATGTAACCTGAGTAGCAATGCATGAATAAATGTATGTGTGTACATATATATATATATATATATATATATATATATATATATATATATATATACACACACTATATAAACTGTGTGTGTGTATATGTATATATATGAATGTATATATACATTATTATATATTATAAACTACTACTCAATATATATTGTAAAATATTGTTCTTCATTCTTTTATTCCATATTTTCCTATTTTCCTGTTAAATCAACATTAAATTATAAGGGTACAGGAAGAGACACCTGTTTTCCCTTTTGGTCTTTTTCTGGTCCATTCACAGCATTTAGTCTCCTGCTTAAGCCAGCACTTTAAATACAGTGGGGGGGATTGCATCACAAAGGAAAGTACCAAGTCCTTACCCCTATTTTGGTTTTGCAATTTGCATAAATTTGCATGATTTTATATGCACAAACCTTTTGTTATTTGGGTGGGAACCATGGGGAAAAACTTGGAGCTAGTGCAAATGCATACCACACACACACACACACAATCATTTACAGCTACTGTAGACAACAGGAAGATTTTGATGAAAACTGAATGCTAATATTTGCACAGCAGTGCATGTTTATCAATAATCAGCAAATTAGCTGTTGTAAAAATGTTAATGTGTTTATTGTAACCGCTGTTGTTTTTGTTGTCATTTTAATTTTTATTCTGTTTTTTTGGCAATTTCCATGTGCGTACACACACACACACACACACACACACACACACTTCTTTTTGTATCATAATGTGGACTTTCCATTGACTTCTATTGTTTTTAAACTGAGCATAAATTTTTTCTATCCCCTATTCCTACTCTTAACCTCACAGAAACCTTTCTGCACTTGTAGATTATAATTAAGACATTATGTAAAAACAAATAAAATGTTATTCCGATCTATCTTTTCATAAACAATTAATCTGAATAGCACTTGTAAAAGCAATATAATCAGATCAATATATCATGGCTGTGTGCTAATGTGAAGAACATCAGTGAGTGTCCGACGATATAGCAGTCCAATTCTACCGACTTGATTTTATGAAATAGGTCAGGGGTTTAATGTTGCCTTTGGCCTGGTTTTCTAAATCACACACACACACACACACACGCACGATATGCTTGCTGGGACTTATGGCTCAAGAAACATGTCCTTGGACAACACAAATTCTTGTTATGCTACATGGTTATGATTCTATTAACTAGCATAAGATGTTAGCGCTGGGCCTGGTATCTTAACACGTCATTACATTTAACTCAGCAACATACAGTAATAATTATGTGGGAATTAGCTTTACAATGTTGTGTCACCCACTTCTCTACCCTACATGACTACAAACATACTCTTTACTCCAAGATTCTTTTGTTTTGTTTATTTCTTCCAATTTGATAGCCTCATTGCTTAGCATCAATATCTCTCCTCTCGTTATAGTTGCCTTGGTCATTTGCATAAATATAATGAAATGTTGAGCCAATGCATACATGTGCATGGCGATGAGTGGTTCTCGGTGGATGTTCACATGTCTTTCTCTGCCCTCTGGCTCTCCACTCACCTCATGTTGCATCAGCCTCATGAGCCCGTGCTGCGTTCACTGTACTTCCTCCTTCGGGCAAGTCACTGCTCCAGCTGCCTCTAACACACATAGAAAAACAGAGATTTCACATTACACACAAAATAAGTGCAGCTATACCACAAAGGCAGTTTATTGGGTCCACTCTTTTGTGTTATGCAGTATAATGTTTAGTTCAATTTCCTATGTTTAAGGCTATTGCAAGCTTCACATTGACTAAAATACCCCATATCATCTTTTTATGTTATTTTATTTACAGTACATTTACAGTCTAGCACACTTTGCATTGCCTTTACCAAGCACACTCAAATACTGTACAACCATCATGAAAAGTTTTTCTAATTTAGGGCTGTTTGGAGTTACATGACATGGCAGCACATTGTGTGAAACAGTTTATTTAATTTACAGTAAACCCACATTAATGCCTCCTTAGTTTAAAGTAATCAGAGTCATGGTTTCCAAGTACTAAGCACATACATATGGGTAGTTGACATAAAATACTTGCATTTTGTAAGTTGATGTGTTGAGCAGTGTTGCATGCTATAATCCATCTAAAATTATTTTAAGCCGCATTTTGCTTTTTTGACATGTTCCTTTAAAAACAAATGTTTTGCTACACAGGACCATTTAAAATTAACTGTTGATGGCAAAAAAGATTATAGAAAAATTTTGAAAAACTTAAAACAAATTGTGACCAGTTACTATGGTTTTCTTTATACATTTTAATACATTTTATCCTAAAATCCTGATTTAAATAGGTCAATGGGCACATTAAGTGTCAATTATTTGTTTCACTTTACCTTCTTGAATCATTAGTAAAGCTACTGTTATAACGTTTAATGTACAGGATGTATTGCAGTCTAAAAATAAGAAATAGCGGCCGCTAGGATAATGTGTTCTAATAAATGTTATGCTAAATTGAATGCATAAATGTAGAAAACATTTCACCAAGATATGTTCCACTAGAACTAGAGTATCAGTGGCACCTATTATGGCATGAATATCTTAAATGGGAATAAATAATTAACCGTGTTTCTCATATCTGCCATCTACCTGTAATTCTGCTGTTCATATTGTATGCATTCCACCAACGTTCCTATGCTAAAGTAATCAAAATTCTTCTCATCGGTATTACTGTACTATGAAACGTTGGGCATGTTTAAAAAATGTGCACAGTGAAACCTTCATTACACTGAGTATAAAGACTAAAGATAAGCTGTGCTGATATTTTAAGCTCTCAAATCAAATACATATCATTTGAATTGAAAACGTAGCTTGTGATATCATGAAACAGAGCGAGTAGTCAAAAGTCATGAACTGATTAATTTAGTATTTGCTGTAAGCATCACTATAATAATGCATTCATTTTTATGTTTTGAGTGGTTTATTCATGTAACGTCGAGTCAAAACACAAGATCCCGATTGTTCATCAAACCTGAGTCTCCTGAGAATCTCCAGGCTGTGTGATTAGCACCAATCTTATACTGAAGCTCATGGTGCTAAACCAATGAAAATGGTGCTAATTAGAAAATTGGTATTCATGGTAACGGGCAGCCATTGTGACATATGCAAAGCGTGTGAGGTGTGTGTACCAGCAGACATTTTGGGATTGCCCCCTCTAGTCTGCACTGCCAAAGCCATAAGATGGTGGCAAATAGGAAGCATTGCTTCTACGGTGGACAATGACGTTGTTGGAGATGCCCATGTACCAATGAAAGTGAATTGAAAGGGTCGAATGTAATGTAATTTACCATAATACCATGCCTACACCTATGCTTTTTTTAACTTTTTTTTACCTTTTGTTATTTGTTTACCTATTACATCATCTCTTCCTGTCAATCAGCATGCATGTAAATCAGGGCTTTTAATGTTTTTCCAAAGACACGCTTTCCTTTCCTTTAATTTCATGATTGACTTTCATATTTTGAACAATAAAGAAATATGCCTTTATGCATAGATTTGTCATTTTTTTAATTATAGACCATTTGATCTATGCATCAGGGATTAAGAAGTCAAAGATTTACTTCAAGCAACAATGCGGTTGTTGATTTTGCCTTGCTTTCAGTGATATCACTCTTTGGCTACAAAAGCCACTCCTCGTGCCCCTCCAGCAAAATCCCAAAGTCTCTCAGCAAATTAACAATGTTTATGAAGTACAAAGTCATTTGCAAATTGCAGTCGCAGTCATTAGCCGCGGTCAAAGATATTTGGTCCCATATAAGGAAAGATAAGCAAGATTTCTTGTAAACCTGAGAAGGAAATACAAATATCAGATATTAATATTGGATATTTTGGGGGAAATTGTTAGAAGTCCTACTTTATTTCTAGCCCAGTAGTTTATAGAGTATATAAATAAATCTTATTCTAGTCTGATCATGTCTTTGCTTCACTGAGAAATACAATTGATCTTTATTAATAACTGTGCAGTTACTGTGAATATCAATGTTAATGATATTATTATGTTTTTATCTTGATGCCACAAGGCAACATAAATTGCTCTGAGAAGAACTAAAGGTCCATATCAGCATAATGAACACTGCTCAGTGACTAAAGCTCAGTAATGCAAGGTAATTCTCATTACACTTATTGCAGCTTTGGACCCACTGGCACCTTTAGCCCATACTGTATGAAGACAGCTCGCCTCATCTCCATGGAAACTCCAATCAGCACAAGAGCTCATCACACATGACAGATTTGTTAAAAGTGGGTGGACACATCTCATAACTGTGGAAATTTGTGTGATTTTTCTCTTTCATATCATTAAATGATTTACAGTATCTTTATTTAGCTCAGGTGCTGGAATGGTAGGTGGCAGACAAAGTGGCATAATTTCAGTGATTATTTTTGCATGAACATGCATCAAACTCATTCATTATTGCCTGTAGTGGGTCCGTGAGAAATCTGGTGAGTAGCAAGCAGAGTACGGTAATTAATGAGATTTCCATTTCAGAGGTCATTTTATTTTCATTTTAATATTATTTAACACAGGTTATTTCATGTTCTCCCCATCCATTTGGTAAAAAATACAAATCCATAGTAATCATAGTTTTCACCCAAATACTATATATACTACCTAGTATAATACTATAATATATAATACTATAGTAGTTATTGTTTCTGCCTTATAATCATAATACATTGAAATGGGATCTCCTTCAAAATTGTATGATTTTAGAATCTTTGTCATTTCATTTTATTTCCTTATTTAATACAAAGTTTTAAAACTCAGTTTTATTTTCGTACATGTAACTATGGTTACCAGCTATGGTTATACATTTTTGTCATATTTTAACGCATTGTCTGTGAAATCATATTAAACAATATTTGCTTGAGTTTTTTTGTTAACTATTACTTTAAAAGAAAATACACTTTTCTAGCATTAAAGTGTCTGATTATACTTATATAGGTCTATATTGTTCATGTTTTTTTTTAATCCAAGCCCTCTCTGCTCGACCCCACCTTGTCCTTGGTGACCTGTTTGACCTCTCACGCCCTCTGTCCCATGAGGAATCAAAGTTCAGGGTTGAGCACGTGCTTCATGGTCAAATTGAAGTACATACTGACCATCAAAACGGATTCCATATACATTATTATAAAACGTAGGCCTATAGTCCTATTCTAGATTCTGATTGGTCAACACAACATTTCAGTTGTGCTAAAATAAACAACATGATCTCAGATCGTGAAACACCTGTTCAACTGTCTACCAATCACTGCACAGCAGCCATAAAGACCAACTACTGTATAGCGCCATATTGAATTTCTGACCGTGATGAAAACAATGTCGTGATGGATAGATTTAAAGACATGTTTGAATTTTGGCGGGAGTGGAAACGAGGCTTTAAGAGCGATCGACTTACAAATCTCTTGAATACGATGTGTAAAAAAAAAAATCTGTCTACTGAAATATTTTTTTGGAAAGATGTTTTTTCAATGTTTCGTCAGCTTTGAACTATCATCGCCGAATTACACAACAGTACAAACCAATGAAGAGACTTTGATTCCTCACAGCCGTTTCCCCTCCCGCCAAAAATCAAATATGGCGCTACTCTGAAGGAACTAAACTTTAGTTTAGATGTCAGGGACTGAATTTGCTTAATGTTGTACTGAAAACGTGTGCCCTTAATATTTTAAGGTTTATAATATTTATATTTATGAGGTTTATAAATTAAAACCAACCTTAGGTACAATAACATAAAAAGTAGGCCTATTGGTGAGAGAAAGAGAGGGATAAAGCAAACATTTATGATGTTGCTTTATATATTTATTCAGAACTAATTCTGAATTCATATTATTTAATTGTCTATATGTAAATTTGAATAGCCACATAGTTTCTGCCAAAATACAGTTTCCTACTAGGCTATTAGGCCTCTTTTTTTTACTTCAATTACTGAAAGATTCTAAAAGCTTCTTACGCCGTTTGGAGAAAAAAAAAATCTAATTTGAATTTAGTATGGTTTAATAAAAATCGCAATAACTGTAGCCATTACTGTAGCTGTAATACAAAGTAGTACATTAAGTAGGCCAGTTTTGGTAGAAACCGATAAAATTTTGTAAGGTAGGCTATAGGCCTGTCCTAATGTGTAGCCAGCTGTTTAATTTAGTGTAAGTGTGTGAGTGGGAAAGAAAAAGAGACTCTAAATTAGATGTCAGTACTTGGGGCCTCTCTGCCGTCATAGTCGTCGATTGTTTACGAGTCGCCCGTTAATTCGTTCCTTGATTCCTAACTACAGCATCCCGTTACACATTCCCGTCACACACACGCTCTCCAGCATCACCCATTCACGCTGTTCCACCCTCCACAGAGATGCAGATGAGCAGGGTGCACTTGGACCCCCCCGCAAGAGGCTGTCTGTCATATTCTGCCCCAGACAAGACATTGCCCACTTGCCCTCGAGCGTGGGAATGGGGGTCCACAGGCGTTCACATCATATCCCCCACGAGCGCTCGACCGCATCAATTAAGGATGAGTTTGTGTGCCAATCCATTCCCATTCCTTCCACCGTCCTATTATGTCCCAATTATTGCATTTGAAGAGCTTGAGTGAGTCCACTGAACAGAGTCAACGATACTTCACGCGCGCATGTGGGTTCACAACAAACTTAAGCCTTTGTCTTGATAACACATTCTTATGATATGCATCCTTTTATTCAAAAGCTTTACAGTATTCTTGGGCATGCATGATAAACAAATCACCCTGAAGCTTGTGCATATGCAATTGAACATTTATAGCCAATATATACATTCATTCACAAGTATAGCCTGCAGTGGCCTATAGTTTTAATGATTCACGTAGCTGATGCTGACAGAAGCGGTTCTTACTTTCGGTTATCTAGCTTTATGACGACCAGCACACTCATACAGCTAGATAACCAAAGATAACAACGCGCCTCCAATATGATGTCACAACACAACAAGTGCAAAGCCCAAAATCTGTTCAAATTACTCGAAGTCACCAGATACGAGTAATTCGTATTTATGTAAAAAAAAATAAATGAACTTCCTCGCGACGATCTGTCCTTCATCACTTCATGCAAAAATGAGATCGATCCGATGCAACTTTGCTCCCGTGCGTAATTTTAGAAGTTCCTAATTGAAGCACCGCCTCAAATGATGAAGGTAAATCTTAAAATACACGACATCCATCCATCCATCCATAGCAGTGAAGATGGTTTTATTCCAGTCTGTGATTGGCTTGGCTGGATTTACAGTGCGGTACGCATGAAATCCTGCGTATCCAGGCAAGAGAATAAACGGGGACGCAGCAAAAAACGCAAGGAATAAAGAAAGCGTTGGGAACAATGCAACAGCTGTATAGTAGCTAAACACAGACTTGCTTGGTTTTTGTAGCTTAAGATATCGCTCTTCTTTCATATGTGCGCAGGTTTGATCCAAATGCTTTTTGGTCCTTTTCCTCAGCACTGTGTGCAATTGAACATCCTTATGACGTCCTTCTGGCACACTGCTCGTGACGTACTCACGGATGACAGAATTGACGCACTCAATGGGGTTAAAGTCTGTCCCCAAAATGCGCACAAACCTCATGAGGTCTCGAGGTCGCGCGGAATTTAAATGCTCATGATTGGAGACCTCTTCAGCAATGTGGCGTTATAGACATGGTTTTATCCCATTTAGTAAAACGAGCCTGTTTGTTTTAAGAGTGGAATTCTTATAGTTGCTTTACAAATGTTTCAAAAAAAGTTTCGAGGTATCTTTGCACAGGAATGCATTATGAAATATAAATAATCACAATGAGTAGATTTAGCATCCAGCAGGGTGCTTTTATGATCTCAGATTTTAGAATACTGTATGATCTATTGCTGTGTAAACAGGCCTGCCTTAACTGCAAGACTAATATTACCTAATTAGATTCGTTTGCAGCAGCTACACACTTACATTTTCTCAATTCTCTAGCCTCCCTCAAAATGTAAATATTATAAACACAACAGAACAAAAAGCATTCTGACTGGAGACTAATTATACATAATACCTGCCCATAACCATTTCACCATGACAATTAAAGCAAATCTTTAAAAGATATTTATCTTATTATTTCTAATCCCAATTTCCCCCTTGTTATTTTCATACATACACACAAATAGAGGCTGCCTAGCCTAAATGGTTTCCATTTGTCAGGTATTAGACAATACAAATACCTGTATTTGTATTTTCTAATAGAATATCTGACAAATGGAAACCATATATATATATATATATATATATATATATATATATATATATATATATATATATATATATATATATATATATATAAACAAACTATTTATTTGTGGGAACTTTTGTGGTTGCTCTTAATTTAACCACCCTGAAGCAATCAACCACTTACGGTGTTCAGACAATTAACACTTATTTATCATGTACTGTCTATGCAAGCCAACGACTTAGAGGCCAGTAACGCATGTGCCTTCATTAAAAAATATTTTTCGATTCCAGCATTAGTCTATACCACAAGGAGATTATTGTTAAGTGCAGGTGTGCTATTTTTTGATAACGAGATTAAAAAGATGCATGTGTCTAGCCTATCAATAACCTGCATTAACAAATAACAAAGACCAACTATTCCATTGTTTGGAAATTATAACATTTTTGCGTTTCTGATTTAATAACAATTTTGCATTTTTCTATGGTAAGGTCATCCGTTGAAATTGGCTAACTGTGGCCAGACATATTAATATTGTTGTTTTTTCCTTAATTGAAAATGTTTAAATATAACAATATTAGTACAAACACACTTAAACTACAGCTTTCATGGAGCATGCTATTACAGAATTACAAACATAAAGTACTTACATGTTATTTTGACTCACCATGGCATTATGAGATTTTGGAGGTCGCCATGCAGTCATCTGTATGTGAAATGGATAGACGAGCATCCTCGATTAAAAATAAAATCCACGAAATCCTTCTTTTTTTTTTTTTTCTTTTTTTTTTTTTCTCATCATCTTCTTTTTTTCTTTTTTGGCTAAAGATGCACTTGGCATCATGATTTGAAACTATTTTATTCCATCCACTGGATGATGAGGTGAATAGAAAGAGAGGAACTTCATCACATAGCTGCCTGTGCACGAGAGCAAATGGAAAGTGCAGCGCGAGCCCTTCAAGTTTGGGCGGGTTTTTTTGGTGGTGGGGGGTGGGTCATGGGCAAATTCATGATCCACCCTTTCTACCTCTGTATTAGACGTGCAATGAAATTAATATTGCATGCAGTTGGCCAAACTTGCTCAAACTCCCCTTTAGGACTGAGATTTTGCTCAAATGAGCTGTCCATGGTACCAAATGCTTTTATGACGTTTCCAGGTTTTACAAAGTGAGTTACCTGTATCCTAATGAGGGAAAGGGATGTGAGGATGACATTTCTTGTGTTTAAAATGCAGTTCGTTTGCCATCATTTCTTTATGACCACCCCACGCCAAAACCCACTAGCATTCTCTTTGACCCGCTTTTATTTTCCATAAGATGACATAGGAAATAATACCTTTCCCATGCTTGAGTTTTATATATATATATTATTATATATATATATTTTTAAATAGGCCTAGTTTTAATTTCCATTATTATTTTCATTCTCATTCTCATTTGATGGAGGGCTGGAGGGGGGTCACGTTCTATGACGTAGTCTTGTTTGTTACGTGCAGCCATATATAGACCCACCAAGGAAATTAGTGCTGCTCAATATGCAAATCAAGCCATAATGACTACACTATAAAAGACGAAACAAAATTGGTAATTTTTCTGTGTGTGGGTGGGGTGGGATTCATTTACGAGTTTTATTTCTTAAGCAAACCAAATATTGTGGATTTTAATGTCGTTGGAGGAAGGAAGGAAGAAATCATTGCGGAGAAATTAACGCCTATAATGAGCTGTTTGATTTGGCTTTGTGTTTGTCACCAGGCAGAATAGCAAGTAGATTTGCTTTACAGCATATCTTCTGTATTTTTTTTTAATTATTTTTTTTTAAAGCACCTCAAAGCTTTTTTTTTTTTACTTCTGCAGGTGAGTATTTTGATGAAAGTTAATAAGATAATATAAATTGCAGTTTTAAACCAGATGTCGACATATATAATTTGTTATCTAGAGCTATTTATTACAATACTAAACTGTCTTAAGAAATGTCATGATGTAGCCTATCTAATTTTGCACGTGCAAATCAAACTGTAAGCATCACAGAATAGTCGAATTTTATAAAATCGGATATTATGTCTTTGTGCATATTATATGATGACATAGGTAAAAGCAATTGCATTCTTTTGCAACTATATATATATATATATATATATATATATATATATATATATATATATATATATATATATATATATATATATATATACATATATATATATATATTACATTTACAAATGTAAATTCTTACCTTTTTATTATATTTAATTTTAAATGTAATTTGCTTCTAATTAGTATGAATCAGGGCAACTCCAAGCGCCAGAGCTGCTTTCCAATTAGATGCCATGATGAGTCCATGGTGAATGTCATAAATGTTCTCTTATACGCATGTCTAAATCTCTTCATTAGTGGGTTTGGAGTGAAAGGACAAGACAAAAGAGAATCGCAAGCATTTCTTTTTTCGTTTATCTTTTAAAACCCATAAAATCTATGCAAAATGCTTATTAGTGTTTTCATCAAAGCAGTTTTATTTTTCTGTTTAGATCCTTCTTTAAATGGGCGCTTGTGTAGTCCATCTGAGTGCATTTTAAATCAAAGTAAATAGAATAACCGAGTGCATCAACCCACCCACACACACTCTTTAAAATACACACACACACACACACACACACACAGATAGACCAACACACTCCACGATTTTGTTGAGATTGAAACCAGCGATTATAGTACAATATCACTGATTACGATATTGTCAATATTGTTCCTTTTTTAGCCATGTTTTAAAACCATAAAATATTTAAAGATAATCCGTTTTAATATAGTGTAATAGTTTTAGAGACTAGTAGGCTAAGCAGTGAGAAGTCACACTTTTTCTAGTATTGTTTATTTGTTTTTATATTCTTAAAATGGTATTTACTCGTTAAGTATTTGTTTGTTTGTTTGTTTGTTTGTTATAATTTCAGGCTTGAGCCGTTGTTTTTCGGCATTTCCCATTAGAGCAGCACACACATTGTAAGTGAGAGCAGCAGCACACGGATCTGTTCTGTTGTTGCACTTCAGCGACACCTGGCGGAGGCCGACAGTAAAACAGCTCGGCTTCGTCATTTAACATCAATTAATAAACGTTTTACCTGATGGATCTGTAAGATGTATTCGATTTGCACGATACATTTTTTATAGTTATATTTAGCATAGACACTGAACATTACAAACAATAGGCTTAATTTTAATTTCAAAGGAAAAAGCAGCTGTATATGTTTAGTTCATTAATAATTCAGTGGCATAAATATATGGTGCTTACAGTTATTCATTCCATTGATCTGTTTAACATATCAGATACTTTATTTAATAAAATGTATGATGATTATGCACTAGCTGAACATCAGAAAAACGTTTACGGTTCAAATAATCAGTAATAAATAAACTATAAGCTGTAATGTGGGTTTCATTTGAAACACAAAAGCGAAGAAATATATGCTATAGGTCAGTCAGTTATTTAATTTTAAGCCAAATTTGAAAGGATGGTCACACTTATTTCTTTAATTTGATCTATGAAACCTATGAATGCTTGTTAACATTACCCAAATTAAAAGAGAAGAATAAATCATTAATCGTTGGATTTCTTGTAAAATTGCACATGCACAGAAATAACGAAAAAGGCCTGCATGTAATGTTGCTTATTTAAAGAATTATAGTTATTTTATTTGTTGTTTTTGGTGAAAATTGAAATGGTAAAAAGCTGAAAGGGATTAATTTTCAACAAATGAATATCATTTCGCGCTGTTGATTCGACTGGGGTTTCTTCTTTATTTATTTATTTATTTATTTTAGGTAATGCGTTTTATCTACATTACGTCACATTGCTATTTTAATGACACGACAGAATTTTCTAGATGAAATTAAAACGTGTATTTATTTACATTTCGCAATATTGTAAGACCATAATTAGCTAAAATAATGGATCAGTTATGCTGATTTAAACAAATATAAAAAAGTAAAAAATAAAATAAAAAAGTATAGCTAAGCCAACAATCTTAATGATTTATGTTTTGAGAAAGGATTCAACGAGAAATATGCGATCTATTCAACCGAAAAGGGATCACGCTGGATCTATTTCATTTTTCGGAAGAACCTGCAGTCTAATGGTTTTATTTCATGTCCCAAAATAGTAAATAGTAATATTTTGTCCGATTATCTCGACACATTAAACTATTAAAGTTGCTCTGGATTATAGTGTTAATAGCGTTTATTCCTCATGTTTGGAAGTGCATGAAATATTGCTTGCTTAAATGTTTTCACCATGTCTATCTCTTGTCTATACACTGTAAAAAAAAAAATCCTGTTAAAATTACGGTAAAAACTGGCATCTGTGGTTGCCAGATATTCACAGTAAAAATTACGGTAATTATCATAATATATCATTTATATTATTAAATGATAAACTTGATATATTAACCTTCTGAAACTGTAAAATCTGTTGTTCACTTTATAATGTATTGTTAATCACTGTAGTAATTACAGAAGAGCACATGATGACATGAAGTTCATCAATACAGACCTTCCTGAAGTAATGACCAATAAACATGTAGAGACAGTGCTCAAGTGTCACTCACACAAACACTAAACACCATCATGTAACCAGGGTAACAGAATACATGCTGTAAAATGTCATTTGTAATGTATTCCGTTGGATTACTCAAGGTCAGTAATGTTTTCTAAATACTTTGGATTACTTCTTCAGCACTGGTGGATTTTTTCACTTGTTTTGACTATTAAAACTCTGCCTCTGTAAGACAAAATACACATATTAAAAAATACATTCTCTGAAAAACCTAAATATCTTATGCAGTGTTGTTTCTAAAAAAAGATCAATCAGATTGATCTTGTTTTAAGGATGTTTCGATAATTTTACAGGAATACAATACAAAAATTATTATCAAGAAACGTTGATCCAAAAACAAAGAAATTATGATCCAACGTGTATATTCATGATAAAAAAAAAATATATGATCATGTCTGGTAACATGCATGTAAAATGGGTAAGAAAGTGTTTCACCGCTGTTCAAATGCACTTTGGATCGCATCATTTATATGTATAAATGTTTTTCATCTGAAAGGACTAAATATTAAATGAAAATGACAATAAAATGCAAAGTAATCTGTTCAGTAATCTAAATACTTTTTTAATGTAATTGTAATTCTAATTACCAATGATTTAAATTGTAACTGTAGTTACAGTTACTTATATTTTGTATTTTCAAATACGTAACCCCATTACATGTATTCTGTTACTTCCCAACACTGAGGGTAACACAAGTTAAATTAAAATAATGCAGTAAACATGAACTAAACTACATAATATATAACACAGAACACCCCAAAGTACATAACTGATATTAAAAATAAGAAGAAACATAACTATTCCCATCAAATATAATGAAATCAACTGGGTCACGCAGGGAATTCTGGGAACGCCTGATACATTTTTTTACCGCAATTTTAACAATTATTTTCCATAAAAAGTACATGTACTCTCTTGTTAAACATAATATACATTTTTACTGTTAATTATACAGAAAATCATATTTTTTACATAAAAAAAAATTAATTGTACAAAATGTTACCGTAAAACCACATGTATTGTCTTTAAACATATATTTAAAAATGTACCTTATATTTTAAGATAACTACCCATTAACCAATCAACGTTTTTTTACTGTAGCATTTTTACAGTCTTTTACCGTTAAAATTACAAAAACTAATTACCATGTAGTACAATATGTTTAAGGATAACCATCGTTCCTTTTTAAATGATTATATAATATTTGATATAACTGCAAATGTTGCTGTAAATAAAGTTACCAAAGTACTTTTGGAATTTTCTGCTAAGGCTACACATAAAAGACAAACATTGAGAACTGAAGATTACCAAATCATCCCAGTTACACTGGAAGGATTTTCTGTGAATATTTCATAAGCATTTTAGAGTTAAACTGCTAAAGTGCTAAGTGTTATGCCACTCTGTGTCAGGATATATCATCATATATGTAAAAAAATGTTTGATGTTTCATCTGCAAAATCCTTCCAATTAGTTTGATAAAGTAGATTTGAAAACATATGGCAAAAACATATCAGTAAATGCATTTCTTTCGTAATGTTTTAAACCTAACTCTAAGTACTGTGCTCATGTTATTAATCAAATCTACATGTTTCTTCAGGTGGATTGACTGAAAACAATGTCTGGGTATCTTCTAATGGTGTTTTGCAGTGAAATGTTACATTAAATAGAATGGGGGAAAACACCTATGTCTGTGACAGCAAATAACCTGTAAATAAACACTGATCCAAAAACACCTAAGGTCCTCTTAATGTTGTGATGTTTAGGATGCTCATTAGTAACTAATGCAACAAAAAAACTCTGGAAAGACTGATGCTAAATTGTTTATATGGCTTTATTTTTGGAGCACACACAGCTTTACCTTTCTGTTCAACATCGGCAAAGCTTGAAATCACATTTAGACTCATGTGGTCAACAGGTAGCAACAAATGCTCTGCATTTTTTATGAAAATATAAGCAAAATGTTTTGTACATTGCCTCCATTGGGGATAGGATAAGTTGGTAACATGGCTCTAAATAACATTAACATTTACAATAGAATCCTTTTTATTTAGAACAATTCCTGATGCCGTTTGTATTCTTAATTGTGCACAATCCTCGGGCCCGGGCCCTTGAATATGTATTCTTAAAATGGTGCGTGATGTCTCTCTCTCTCTTTCTATTTCTTTCTCTCTCTCTCTGTACGTTAATCGTAAATAAGTCTGCAAATCCTGGCAGCTTATTTACCCAAAAGCCTCATCGTCCCCTATTTACAAAAATACGTTGAACCTGCAACACAACAATGCCTGTGATAACATACATTTGCAAGTTAGTGAGCATTGACGGTGAGCATAAAGGCCCCGGTTTGTACGGAAATATTACTTGTACAAGCCCTGAGACACATCAATGCATCTTTATACTAATTTAATTATGCATAATATATTACTGAACTAAAAAGTAGCTTTACCAAACAAGAGTACCAGACTTCTCTTTTTTTTATCCTGTATGCTTGTATACATACATACACACGTATGTAAAATTGCTTGTATGTTTTTTTTTTTCTGTTTTCCCCACAAATGGCACAAGCGATGCATGTCCCTTACCCCCAACCCCAAATCACAAACACGCCCACCCTCCCTGTTTATCTTATATATAATATTGCTGTAGCACTCACACTCCGCAGAAACAAATATAATACTATAAAGTGAAATCTCCACATAGAAAAGCCCTCCTTGAGGGGCGGTACCGCCGGTGGGCGGAGCCAATCACGAGGCCCAGCCCTCGGACAGGCGCATGCGTTTGACAGACGGGCTGTGTCGCTCCTCCTGAGAGGGTATCAGCAGTCCCATGGATGAGTGGAAGTCGGCGCGATGCTCCTCACGGTCGCTGCCCTCGTACGAACTGCCGCAGCTGCTCAGGCTGTCGACGGGTGAGCGGCCTGCGTCTTGCCGCAGTTGACCCAGTTGAGACACATGTTGCTGCTGTGGTTGAGGGGGCAGAGGCTGGGCGTAGCCACACGTGGTGCCTCCGGCCCTGTCTCGGGGAGGAGAGACGGGTTCGGATTTGATGTGCAGGCTCTGATTGGATGGTAGGGAAAGGGTGGAGTTCTGACACAATTGTGTGCTGGTGCAGTTCCTGTGGGTGGGGAGGAAAACACTGTGTCAAACACTGACAGTAGCTATAGTTTCAAAACAGAAAGGTTCACAAAACAATCAAATGAAGTGGCTGACAAAATGAGAATGAAATGTACAAAGAGCAAAATAGGGCAAAGGCCCATCTAAACAGAAACGACAAATGAGAGGGGCGTAGTAGGGGAGATACGTACTGCTCAAATTAAGGGAACACGTAATCATCACAGTATAACACCAAGTCCATGAAACTTCAATGATATTGATCTCTCAATCAATCTATCAATCAGTTAGGAAACCTAAGCCATTGTGAATCAATGTCACCTGTTTTGGTGCAAATGAAAGTGACAACAAGAGCACTGGAGAGGCAAAAGTTCCCCCAAAAAGGGAATGGATTTGCAAGTGGTGGCCACAGACCATTGCTCTCTCCTTATCCTTCCTGACTGATTCTTTTCTAGTGTTGCGTTTTGCTAGTGTCCTTGTCACTACTGGTAGCATGAGTTAGTACCTGCAGCCCATTCAGGTTGAACAGGTAATCCAGCTCTTCCAGGATGGCACATCCATACGTGCCATCACAAGAAGTTTTGCTGTGTCTCCCAGTACAGTCTCAAGAGCATGGAGGAGATACCAAGAGACGGGCCGTTACATGAGGAGAGCTGAACGTGGCCGTTGAAGGGCATCAACCCAGCAGCAGGACAGGTATCTGCTCTTTTGTGTGAGGAGGAACAGGAAGAGCACTGTCAGAGCCCTACAAAATGACGGGCTACTGGTGTGCATGTTTCTGACCAAACTGTCCGAAACAGACTCCATGAGGGTGGCACGAGGGCCTGACATCCTCTAGTGGGACCTGTGCTCACAGCCCAGCACCATACAGCTCGATTGGCATTCGCCAGAGAACACCAGAATTGGCAGGCCTGCCATTGGCGCCCCGTTCTCTTCACAGATGAGAGCAGGTTCACACTGAGCACATGTGACAGAGGTGAAAGAGTCTGGAGACGCCGTGGTGAACGTTATGCTGCCTGCATCATCATCCAGCATGACCGGTTTGGCGGTGGGTCAGTGATGGTCTAGGGAGGCATATCTTTGGAGGGTCGCACAGACCTCCACGTGCTAGCCAACGGTACCCTGACTGCTGTTAGGTACCGGGATCAAATCCTCAGACCCATCGTTAGTCCTTATGCTGGTGCAGTGGGCCCTGGGTCCCTCTTGGTGCAGGACAATGCCCGGCCTCATGTGGCCAGAGTGTATGACGAAGGCATTGATGCCATTAACTGGACCTCACGTTCCCCAGACCTGAATCCAATTGAGAACCTTTGGGACGTTATGTATTGGTGCATCCAACACCGCCAAGTAGCTCCACAGACTGTCCAAGAGCTCACTGAAGCCCTGATCAAGGTTTGGGAGGAGATTCCCCAGGACACCATCCTCTGTCTCATCAGGAGCATGCCCAGACGTTGTTGGGAGTGCATACAGGCACGTGGGGGACATACAGACTACTGAGACACATTATGAAATTCATACAGGTTGGAACAGCCTGTGATTTCAATTGTTTCCTTTGATTTTCGGAGTTAGTTTGAATCCAGCCCTCAATCGGTTGGTGATTTTGGTTTCCATTGACCGTTTGTTATGTCATGTTGTTCTCAAATGAATTACACGATGTACAGTAAAGATTTTGATCTTCAATATATTTCGTTCATCGAGATCCGATGTGTGATTTAAGTGTTCCCTTCATTTTATTGAGCAGTGTATATAGATTTGACTGTTTTAACCTGGTCCAGACCTGGACTTTCCATTTTAAACTTTGAAAATTCATCATAAATATACAAACTATTGCATGTTTTGATGCTCTGAACAAAGAGTATAATAAACATCAACCATTTCAATTATTATTGTGTGTAAATGGTTTATAAATTTTTCCACCAAACAATTTTGGTCCTAAATAGAGTTTTTTCAAAAGTTAGTATACATGTTAATCAAGTAACAAAAGTGTCGAAACCATACGAGTTATTGACCCACCAATGAGAGACGCTTCCCTCGTGTTTTTGTAGTTTGCTATGTGGCGTTTCTTCCGTGTTAATCCAAAACTGTGTTTTCGTAACTTTAACCCCTTACCCTAACTAACCCTAACCACTTACACTACCCAGAGCGTAAACATAACCACGATATTAGTGGTTAAAGCCCTGATGTGTAATACGAAAGTAACCGACATTTCCGGGTTCTGAACGTGCGTCTGTAAAGCATACAGTATGTGATTGGTTGATATATAAATTGTATGTTTCCATACGAATGAAGTCATACGAATTGGTACGCATTCACCACCTCGTAGTATTGTGATGAATTCTCATGAGACAATGTCGCAACAGCATGCTTGAGATGAGACAAGTGACGTTTAAAGAAAAAGAAAAATCAAGGTAAATATCACTTGCAAGCAGATTTTTATTGGGTGTAATTGTGTCAAATTATGCTAAAAGTCTGAAAATATTTTTTAGTTGTGTGTATTTTGGACACATAAAATGTTCGCAAAGAAATAAGAGCGAGACAGCAGTGTGGCCATTTTATTAAAAAATAAATAAATAAAATTAACTTTAATCAACAATTAAATGATGATTTAACAATAATTAAAATTTTGATGATTAATAATATTATCACTGAAAAAAAATCTCTTGTAATGCATGTACATAATGTACACTGTTGGATATTGCAAGAAAAAAATATTGAGAGTGTGAAAAATGTTTTAACGAGGCTTTCTAGAAATAATGCAAACAGTGCCTGAAGTTGAAGAATATATACTGTGTGCGTACATTTATATGTATTATAAATATGTAATACTATTTATATTTATTATATATATATATATATATATATTACATATTACAGCTGATAGTCACATTGTTGTGGGTGCACTGGTCGGGGTGCTACTCACCCTAAATGTCCAAGACCTGAATGCTGCATGTTTTGTTGCCAGCCGGTCATTGAACCCAGATGAAGAGAAGCAGAGCTGTTAAAACCTGACAAAGAGGACAGGTCTCCACTGCTGAGAGAATATTCTAAAACAAGAGAGAAATGTCTCAATTCAACACACTGTATGAATTCAATGATGTATTGTGTCTTCTGAGATGCTCAAAAAAATACTGTGTCAGTGGCGCCACCTTGTGGTTCAATTGAAACGTTACAAACTGCTCAGATAAAGCCAGAGGACTGACCAAAACTATTAATGAGTCTGAATAAATTCTGTACATAAAAAAATTAAAAACTGCTAATGTTTAACAGGACTGTACTAAAATTTTTAAAATATGCATAATAATAATTAGATTAATTATTACAATTAAAAACTATCAATCAAGAGAAATAACATCAGATTATATTAAAAACAACATGAATATATATATATAATGTTTTTTGCCTATTTACTTTCTTAATAATTGTTCCTGGTTTCATGTTGTCTTTCAACACGTTTGGCCAGTTGTGTGATTAAGAATAATGAATATTATAAATATTGATTATGATTTACTCTCACCTGTACCGTATGAGGTAGAGAGGGCTGATGGGTAGCCGCCCATACCCTGTCCCTGTCCTGGCAGTGTGGGCGTGGCTACAGACACCACTGGGGTGCTCAAGGACTGTGCTGACTGGGAGTTGTTTATTCTCTGGTTCTGTAAGACAAAAAAAGAAAAATAGAGAGATATTTAAAACTAAATCAACATAACAATATTGTTGGATGAAAAGTAAATGTGAGGGTGGTATCATAAATGTTCCATATATTAATAGATGATGTGACATCAATAATGGTTGCAATCACCTAACATCCAACCATCTCTGCTAAAGGTCTCTCTGTTGCTATGGGAACTGCTGAAGCAGTCCCCTTGGCAACAGACAAATGTAAACGTATTGCAAAATATTTATGAATTTAAATTTTATGCTTGTATTTATCGTTGCCTTCTTTTGTTTGGTTGTTTGTTTTTGTTCATATTTTCCAGTATTTCATTACATTTTTACCAGAAGTTGGAAATGATAACACTTACCAGAAGCATGTCGACATCCTCAGACTGGCAAGCAATTAAAAAGAACGGAATTCGAATTAGTGTGATTAAGACTAAAGAAAGCTCTTAAAATCTGTCTTAAGTCATGATTTATTTTCCATGGCTCTTTTAACCTTTATGCTTATTGTAATACAATTTTATTACTACCTTTTTATGTTTTTAAATGTTTAAAATATTATGTGAATAATGGGGCCTGGGTAGCTCAGCGAGTATTGACACTGACTGCCACCCCTGGAGTCGTGAGAATACCTGTCAACACTCCCGTTTTTCCCGGGAGTCTTCCGTATTTCACACCCATCTCCCCTCACCCCGTTTTGTTTTTCTCCCGGGAAACTCCCAGAATTTGTATGGCCCAAACCTCTTATATGAATAATCACATCTATATATTATTCCAAGGTTGTCCAGTTGCCAGATCTTGTATGAAACACATCCTACTCACACAATCGACACATCATACAAATTTCAATCCATTTGTGACCTCAACCTGGCAAACTACAAGTTGTGTTGTTGATATCTGCGCAGGCAGTAGACGCAGGAAGTTGAGTCAAGCATCGCTGGTAGATGGGAGGAGAAGACTTCGGTAGTACTCCGGTGAAAAAACTAAATATACATGTAAATAGCTGGACGGAAGAATTTAATTTCATATCTCGAAGAAATATCGACAATGGCCACGCCCTTTGCAAAGTGTGTCGCACTGATTATAATATCGAACGCAGTGGGAAAAAATACTTTACTCAGCTCATTAAATCACAACGGCACAATTTGTATGTATTTAGCCTGCCTCTGCCATCCAGCAACCCCCCACGCCCCCGCTCAGAGGTCTCACGGATTTTGTTACCCAAATGTTGGCAGGTATGGTCGTGAATTCGAATCCAGGGTGTGTTGAGTGACTCCAGCCAGGTCTCCTAAGCAAACAAATTGGCCCGGTTGCTAGGCAGGGTAGGGCCACATGGGGTAACCTTCTCTTGGTCGCGATTAGTGGTTCTCGCTCTCAATGGGGCTCGTGGTAAGTTGTGCATGGATCGCAGAGAGTAGCATGAGGCTCCACATGCTGGGAGTCTCCGCGGTGTCAAGCACAGCGAACCACATGTTCTGACGGTTTCAGAAGCGGAGGCAACTGAGACTTGTCCTCCGCCACCCGGATTGAGGTGAGTAATCGCACCACCACAAGGACCTACTAAGTAGTGGGAATTGGGCATTCCAAATTGGGAAGAAAAAGGGGATAAAAATAAAATTAAAAACTAAGCATTATGTAAAGCAAATGTGCAATATATATTATAATTTTTTTCTATATCCGAAATGGGAATTTAAAAAAAACATACAAACAAATTCATAAGAAAAACATCTAGACATGTTTAAATGAGAATTGGAAAATGTGCTTAATTGTCATAAATGCAATATCCCAATGCAAAAATAATAAAACAAATATTAATGGTCCTAAAAATAGGTCTAATTTGTATCACTAGTTTTTCCTTTTGATTTTGGGGTGAAATGTGAGCTGGAAACATTTTTAAAGGGCGTCATGAAATTCACCATCACACTTAAACCAAACCACAGACGGTAGATGTATGGGTATTATTGACTTTATGTGATGTTTATATGCTCACAGAGGACAGTAAAATAAGAGCCGTGAACTTACGATGGAGGGCATGGTGTTCTTTGTGCCGGGGGGGATCAGCACTCGGAGGTCAGGTTTACGGTTGCTCATGTTCATGGTCATGGGTGGAGGAGACTTGGCCTGCATGTTCTTACTCATGCTTCCCGGAGAGACCAGCAGACCAGGGGAGTTGCGGTGGTTCCCGTACCCGTTTCCTATGGGACAATGGAAGAGGAGAGAGGACTCGTCAATATAACACTCAGGATCGTACAGCAAAGATTTAAAAACAAGCAGTTTGATCAATGATCTTGTTTTAAACCATGCCTGTGCAATCCCACATTTCAAAAATAAATATAGAATTATTTTATAAAACATTAATTTGATTACTTTGAGGAAAATTAAACCTGTATGTCTGCAGCCATATTTTTTTTAGAAATATTTGTTATAAAATGTATTCAAAAATGTGTACGAAGAATGTTTATGGTGTTCTAAAAAAGATAACGTAAATAAAATTAAAAAAAAATAATTAAAAGAAAAATTAACATTTTTCAACTTTTATTTGAAGAAGGTTTAAAAAGACACTTGGTGGATTTAACAGCGCTCATAATTTTTTAAAACCTTTCTAAAATGTACTAAACTTCAGACTTCAAAAGACAAAACAGAGTTTAACAGACATAACAGTATCAATCTACCAGCAACATTTTCATTATTATGGTATGTTTGAGTCTTTATCACCAAAACAGTGATGGTGTTGACAGCCAATGTGTTTAAATCCCACCATATCACAATGTGCAAAGATAGTCTTTTTTCTTTAAAAAAAAAAAAAAAAAAAAAAAATATATATATATATATATATATATATATATATATATATATATATATATATATATATATATATATATATATATATATATATAATTCATGCATGCTTTGACTTTGGCACTTTTCCAATCTTTTTCATGAATGAACTGTCTTCATATGGCCTGAAAATATGACCGGCAGATCATTTCGACATTTTTAAAGACATTTTGTAGTGCAACCCAGCCTCAGATCTTGACGTTCTGTGAATATATCGTGCTATCTTTCCTCTCACCTAGCTTAGGTGTTGAAGGCTTCATCATATTAGAATTCACCATAGGATGTTTTGATGAAACAGTTCTCTACATATACTATTTAAGACCCTACACCGCAACATCCTACAGCGGTGCGCTGGGTAAATATCCGGGGTGGAACTAGCCAAGCAAAGGGAAGCTTTGAATCAAACCAAGTGGATCCGTAGGTATACTGAGACTGCAAACATACACGTATGGTAAATATACATCGCTCTCACCAGCACTGGTGCCCAATCCGCTGCCGAGGTCTGGACCCATGAGGCCACCTGAGGATAAGACAGAGCAAACGTTAAACAAGACTGACACTGCAAACACGTACGCCACGCCTGACTGCCGCCTCCTTCCTGTGTCCAGACAGGCCGTTCGACATTCGAGAGCTTGCCCCCAATGCCTGATGATATATCCATGAAAGCCAGCGTGAAAAAAAATGCCTGTAAGTCTATCCGTCCCCACAAACCTATGAAGAAGCACCAGCGTCCAAGAAAAACCTTTCAAAGTCTGTGCAGGGTTTCAGACGTCACTGTCCTTGCCAAGACTCATATTTAGTTTTGCTCCTGTAATACGAAGCAAATTGTACCAGGAGGGCCAAATATAATGACAGGACAGGCACTGCGGTCAGCCAAACTCGACCAGAGCCCAAAATAGATCTTTTAGACAATAATAAAAAGCCACAGAGGGATTAAACTTCCCACCCGAATATCACCACAGACTGTCTCTCTCTACCACCATGCCCATTTCTCTTCTCGTTGCTTCCTCTTTCTAACTCTGTATATACTGTACACTATGGGCACTTCTGTATTCTTCAACTTTGGGCAATTTTAGCACTGTGAGCAGCTATAAAGTCTTGTTAAAACATTCTTCACACTCTCAATATTTTTTTACATTTGTCTACTAACAATGTCCAACAGTTTATGTGCACGCATCACAGGACATTTACAACCACAGTGTCATTTCCATTACACCTCGAGTTCTATATTGTGTTTAATACTGTATTATTCCATGGTGATGGTGACAGAAATTACATTTTTAATATTTTTGAAATATATATATATATATATATTTATGACTGGCTTGTAAAGCTAATTCATAGCTAAAATTTTATGTAGGGTAAATACACACATTTAAATACTATTTTTACAGTTTGGAAAAATTAAAGTCTGATTGGAAATGAGGCCCAATAAGGTCTTGTGAGGTCTGCTCACAAGTGATATTTACCCTGAATGTTTTTTGCTTTCTTCATACATCACACATTTTATCTCAAGCATGCTTTTCACTGACACGTGGTTAACAAGTTTCAACTTTTGAAAAACATTATTTGGAGCAAATTGTTTGGTGTGATGGAAATGATGGGACTGGCATAATTTATGAAAAAATGTATGGTCTGCACTTATATAGTGCTTTTTTTTTTAACCTTAAGAGGTTACCAAAGCGCTTTACACTGTGTCCCAATCACCCATTCACACACACACACACTCATACACTCATACACCAATGGTGGCAGAGCTGCTAGCCTGCCATTGGGAGCAACTTGAGGTTCAGTGTCTTGCCCAAGGACACTTCGGCATGTGGAGTCGTGTTGGCCGGGAATCGAACCGCCAACCCTGCGATTGGCAGCCGACCCGCTCTACCACCTGAGCCACAGTATAGACATAATTTTCACAAAATAAATATTGAAGCGGTTTGTTTATTTCACTCTTTGTTTAGATTATCATAGTTTTAAACATGTAATCATTTGGATTTTCTTGGTTTAATATTGACCGTCTAGATCTGGGACAAGGCTAAAACAATCAAATCTATTCGTAAAAGGGTTTTGAAAAAAATAAGTATCAATTTTAATAAGACCCTCAAATAAAAAGAAGAGAAAAAATGTGAAATCTGTCCGTTTTGATGAAAATCAACCCCAACACAACTATGGGCATATTTATGCCCCAGAGGTTGATTTTATTCAAACTAATGAACTTTTTTTGTTATATAATGGTCACTTACTTACAAAACTGTCCTGGAAAATTTGTATCTTGCCATCATTAGCCATTTTTGGAATGTTTAAAATGCCATTTATGTATAGATTTGATCATTGACCGTTGCTTCAGACCTAGACTTTCAATCTAAAAGTATGAAAATCATAAAAAAGTATAAGTGAAATTTCCGTATTTCAATATTTATTGTGTGAAAATGAAATTATGACTGTCCCAAAGTTGAGCTGTCATTTCCACGATGACCAACAATTTTGTCCCAAAACAGTTTCCTTATTAGAGCACAAATGAGTTGAAATAGTAAAAAGTAAATATCACAATTGTATTTTTATGAGTAATTTCCAAACAAGCTATCATTTTGTCAAATTATAAAAGTGTGAAAATATTATTTGTGTGTATTTAGGATATATAAAATGCTAGCTACGAAATTAGCCTTAACAAGGAGAACTCTGTTGTTTTTGGTTTGCTTCTTTGAATCATAAAGAAGAAATGTGATTTCCAGCATAGTATGAACGGTGATTCGAGAAGAAGTGGAATTGACAGTTGATATTTCAACTAATTAATGCTCTGACACTGTTGTCTCCTTAGTAAACAAGTATGCTAACTTATGAGAAAACCTTTTTAGGGGCAAAATTGCTGGTCATGGAAATAGTTGTCATCACTCATGTAAAAACTACTATATAATTTTCATGCAATAAATATTAAAATGGTTTATTTCAATCATTCTTTTTAGATGATCATAGTTTTAAAAGTGAAATAATTTTTTAATGACAAAATTTTCAGGATTGTGACAGTTCCGGATAACCTTGCCAAAAAATGTCCACAAAGCCAAAAGTGCCCATACTGTAGTCTAAGAAGCATCCATATGTGTGCGCCCAGAGTACGGATGATGTGTTTTGCTAAATCCCAAGCTTGACCACTTCCCTCTCGATGAAACCCTGACCACAAACGGAGACTTTGAACGGGAGTTAAAAGAAAAAAATTGTCATCTTAATTTGCCCGTTGAAATCTGGGAGTTCCTTTAAAAGCAGCCAAAACTCCCATCGAGACAGACACTTTTTTTTTTCTTCAGCTCTGGGACGACCTCAAAAGTTCTGCTGAGTACACAGTGTTTATATTGTAGGCACAGCTGAATAAGGCTGAAAAAAAATATTTGAGCGCATGTAATGATCTGTATGTGGTGTTTGAATGCATGTGAGGTGTGTTTTGAGACTGTAGGTGGTCCTCTGAGGAGCTGCTCTCTAATGATGTCAGTGAAGCGTGTAAATGAACATTATTTCAAAATGCCCTCCATTCTGGACTCCCTGACAAACCGGAGAGCCAGGTGCGGGGTCTGTACCTGTGTTGCCAGCACTCGGGGGCCGGTGGGTCACTCCAGGGGACATGCTGTTCCTCTGGAGAGAAGGGTGGGCCAGTGGCAGCAGGTTGTGGTTGCCCAGCGACGCTCCTGGGTGGCTGTAGATCAGACTGTTGGGGTTACTCGCAGGGATTGAGACAGGCATGTCATAATTGGAGGGGGGGATGGCCTATAAAACAAAACAAAAATGGAAATTGTTAAATTTTTTAACATAAGATTTTTTCGCAATCCTTTTAAAAAACTAAACAGATTACACAAGCTTATACACAAGGAGGTCAAACTGTTTTTTAGATCATGGTAGATGGTTTGTTGCTGGTCCAAGGTGGTCTACCACAGGGGTTTTCAAACAGAAAAGGGGACCCAGAGGGGGTCACAAGGGGGTGCTAGAAGGTCCACCAAAAGTATCTGTATATTGTTTTGTGAAAAATGCATCTCACATTATTCTTACAGTGCAGAAATGTCATCTTATTATTTAAATACAAACTGAATATTTTCCAGATAATATTGATTTTGGTTTCAGTAAAATAATAAGAATAATAAAAAACTGCAATCATTTCAGTTAATAACAAGTTGGCTTTATAAAATCATGCTAACACAATTTTTCTCACATGTTATAAATAATATACAGTATACTGTATAGCTGCCTTTATATTTCAAGAAGGGGTCCCTTATGAGGAGTTCATCATATTTGAGGTCCTTGGAAAGAAAACCCCTGGTCTACCAGATCGAAACCATGTAAAACCAGCTAGAATCAGAAACATGGTTTAATTTCGGTTAACAATTTTACAAGTAATTCACACTGGGAAATTAAAAGTAAATAAATGGGTGATTCTTATGAAACCTGTCAAGAAAATATCTTGATCCTATTTTGTTTCAAAATCAAAAGAAACACACAAGAAATTCTATTTTGTGTATAGACAATGAAGCCTATTTTTAGAGCCATTAAAATATTATTGTTACTGCAATGCAAAAAAAAAGATGATAATTATGATATTCTCATTACCACAATGTGAAAAAATAAATAAACAGCTACAACAAAATAAATAATTGTACAACAGCACCTTTTTACTGTAGTATTTTTTCTTACTGTGTTACAGTAATGAGCATCATAGTTTAGAAATAGAAAAGTAAAAGTCCTGTATGTGTTGCGGTTATGAGAATTGGGGTTAATGTGCATAACTTTCCTGAAAATAATGTCACTATATAAAAAAATCGAATGGTCCTTAACGTAGGCTTCATTATCTTTATGCAAAATATAATATATATATATATATAGGTATTGATTTGGGAAAATGACTAGGCCATTTTCTTGACAGGTTTAGGTTTTGTGAGAATCACTCAAATATTATCCTATCTATCTATCTATCTGTCTGTCTGGATGGATGGATGGATGGATGGATACTTGGTTTCACTTACACACAATCTCTGCCTGCTTATCATCAGGTCAATGTCTTCGGTGATTTTGCGATACTTGTCTTCAGACTCTGGACTGTGGCCGGAATCTTCAGCATCAATATCAGGGCTGTCACAGCCGTTTATACCCTTTTTCCTTAGAGTCTGAAAGAAAGACACATTTTCAACACACAGTCAACAAATACTATGGAGAAAAAAAAGCATACTTTTATCATTTTCAGCAAATAGAGAAATGTCTCCACAGATGAAAGTGGGAAATGCAGGTGAGGAGCAATTTCCTGTTTGACCACAAGAGGGCTATATTTAAAAACAAATTAGCTTGCCATGCTTCTTTTAATCTCCAGAACAGCATTAATAATTTGAAGCGAGTCCTTTAATGCTCTAATTTGAGAAAACATACGCCTAAATGGAATAAAACTGTTATGAACAAACCCCTAAGTATTACTTTAAACTTCTTGTCCCGCACTGTTTTTGCTACAAACATGAATGATGCCTCAAATTGTTTTGTTTGTTGAGGAGATGTGCACTATTATGTTTCTAAGAAATTCTATTTTTTTTTTTCATCAGCAGCATAGAGAAGAAAAGTGGAGTTTGGCCATGTTTTTGTGGGTCACACATAAAAACCCCTAACCTAAAGTGACAGAGAGGCATTTGTCTTGGCTTATCTTTCTGCTGGGTCTCAGCACTTCGCTCACCGGCACACTGCCACATCACTGGGCCACAGCAATTCCACTCATTCAAGACATGTCCACTTGTCAGGGCTTTTGCACCTGTCCAACAAATCTTCCTGGCTCAAAAGGAGTGGGACGGACCGGGGCGATAGCCAATCACGGCCCCAAACCCCAAGGATAGCCGTAGAAGGCTATTTATTACCCCAGTGCCACCCAGCAGTGGCCCACCAACCCTACACCAACCCACCCCCCCATCGCACCTTCTGTGGATCGCTGACACCTCTAACTCACAGTCTGGTCTGCATCAGTGATTTAGCAACTTTTTAGCATCTTAATCGCCAAAGTCTGACATCAGCAGACTAAACATTCAGACGGCATAGGCCGCTACAGCCCAACAAGGTGTGGTCAGTCGAGCATTCCTAAACTGTTTATCACACCAAAGACAGGCCAAATTACAGCAGGGAGAGCTGGTCAGAACCCATAAGGAAGTAAAATCACCAATGAGTTCTCACTAATACCTCAATTGATTTTCTTAAGCCCATGGATCACAAACATTTTTGCTTCAGGACCCATATTTTACATTGGATATTAAAATTGACATTATCAACATTATATATTATCCACCTGCCTAACACAATAAACAAACACTGGGGCAAACACTGTATTAGAATTAGCCACATTACAAAAATGATGGGGGGTATTTTAAGTACTTTTTTAGTATTTTAATGCAATATTATTTAGAAAATGTCTTTACCAGCAGCATAAATCGCTCACAGGCCATGCACTCTTGAGTCTATGGCCATGTTCACAGTGGCATACTATCCATATTTCTCTCACTGTTTTTGCCAAACACAGACGTAACAGAAACAGTAGTAGTATGGTAGTAAGGCATTAAGTACATGGACTACATGATCCTTGGGGGGGCGCCACAACAAGTTATCGGAAATATCGTAATCGGTTGTTTGACACAGACTGGACACATGCTAAAATTAGATAGGTAGATCGGCGCCCCTGAATCGATGCCAGCCTAGGTGGTCGGATATGTCACCTAATGGGTTGACCGGCCCTGCTAGTACTGGCCCTCTTACGCTGGGATGACAACTGGTTTGTTGCTCAGCCAAGATGGTCTGCCAAGTGCCAACTTGGACCAGCTAATTTGTTTGGTCCACCTAGAAACCATGTTTCAAAACACAGTTACCATCTCAAGATGGAATTTCCAGCAGCATAGAGGAGAACAGAAGGAAAGACAGTCATCAGGACCTCCTTTAACTCTATGGAGGCTTGCTCCTAATTAAACCAGTGCTGAATCTCTCTCCCAAATGGCAAAGACAGCCTCAGTCTGTCCGTGTGTAGACACAGCGTCCTATATAACGCCAGCCAGTAACCTTCAGCTGAGAAATTATGTTGTACGTGCCGTAGCAGGTGGTAACGCGTGGAGACAGCTGAGCCTGCAGGCTGATGTCTTTCTGGATGGCAGCTGATGGACTGAGTGACTGAGTACATCACCTTGTACTCAACCCTGAAGTCCACATGGGTGGTCTCCATCCACCTCAAACTGAGCTCATTATGATCCACCGTGTCAGGAGACACTTTAAACAAGGGCAACGTTTGAGAAGTGGGAGTCAGTCCTCAGTACATGGAAAATTATACTGCTTGTAGGTTGCTCACAGTGTTGGGGAGATTTTACATGGCAACTGGCCTAAAACTGGCGTGTGTTTGCTGTCATTTTCTGCATATCGCGACGCCGTTTTGTGGTCCGTTCTGCATAACGCCACGACTCATTTCATCTTATCCCGGCTCATTCTGCACATTTGCGGCGGACCCACCGGCCCGCTTGGTTCTCCCGATGGCCAGTGATCGGCCCCAAAGTGCGTCAGCCCATTATTATTAATATTAGTGGTCTGATAGTAACATTGTTAAAAAGATATATTGCCTCATTAAGTAGCTTCAATGTAGCAAGCTACTTTTTGATAGTAAGTTGTAGTGTAGCTAACTACCTTTTCAAAGGAGTAGCTTGACTGTAGCTTAACTACTTTAATGAGTAGCTTGTAGCTTGTCAAACTACAGTTTCAAAGTAGCTTTCCCAACACTGGTTGCTCAGGAGACTTAATGAAGTTTTCAATTATGCTTCATTTAAATCTGTCTTAGATTTTTCTCCTAAAATTCAAACAAATGAGATGATTGTTGACGTTGAGGAAGAGTCTGTTGTTCAGAGGTTACTCTAATATTGCTCAGGAGGCTTAATGGAGTTCTCATTAACAGTAATTATCTATTTTTGAAAAACAAACAACGAGTTGAAAAACAAACAAAGTGTGTATTGCTCAGAGGTTGCTCTTTCATGACTCATGAGACTTAATGGAGCTTTCAGTTATGCTTCTTTTAGGTCTCAATTTTGTCTTTTCTCAAATGCTTTAAAATAAAAGAAGCAATAAGAAATGAAAATTAACACAAATGCGAAAATTGTTGACATTAGAGTACAGAGTTATACATTTAATATGGGTAGCATAGCTCAGTCGCCTTATTGTCTCACCCGTTGAGAAAGATTTTCGACTAAGAACTTATTCCACCTGGATCGCTTGGCAGTCGAGTGTGAAGCAGCTGGGATGAGGATTAGCACCTCTAAATCTGAGGCCATGGTTCTCAGCAGGAAACCGATGGAGTGCGTACTCCAGGTAGGGAATGAGGTTTTGCCCCAAGTGAAGGAGTTCAAGTACCTCGGGGTCTTGTTCACGAGTGAGGGGACAATGGAGCGGGAGGTTGGCCGGAGAATCGGGGCAGCGGGGGCGGTATTGCACTCGCTCTATCGCACCGTTAGTCACAAAAGAGAGCTGAGCCGAAAGGCAAAGCTCTCGATCTACCGGTCAATTTTTGTTCCTACCCTCACCTATGGTCATGAAGGCTGGGTCATGACCGAAAGAACTAGGTCGCGAGTACAAGCGGCCGAAATGGGCTTCCTCAGAAGGGTAAGCTCGGAGTAGAGCCGCTGCTCCTTTGCGTTGAAAGGAGTCAGTTGAGGTGGTTTGGGCATCTGGTAAGGATGCCCCCTGGCCGCCTCCCTAGGGAGGTGTTTCAGGCATGTCCAGCTGGGAGGAGGCCTCTGGGAAGACCAAGGACTAGGTGGAGAGATTACATCTCCACACTGGCCTGGGAACGCCTCGGGGTCCCCCAGTCAGAGTTGGTTAATGTGGCTCGGGATAGGGAAGTTTGGGGCCCCCTGCTGGAGCAGCTGCCCCCGCGACCCGACTTCGGATAAGCGGTTGAAGATGGATGGATGGATGGATGGAACTTATTCCACCACTTTAGACGTACGTGTGTGTGTGTGTGTGTGTGTGTGTCATGTTTGCCTGTGTGGAAAGTTGTTGGTTTACATAGTGAGTCACAAACTGGCACAGTTGCTACCATTAATGCAATGCGACACTATGCACAGACAGACCCCAAGAAGTGCGGCAGCTATCGGAACCAGATGAAACTGTATTTTTGGGTGAACTCTCAAGTAAGACTTGATTTGTGCCGCCTAAATGCTGGTGCCGTAAATCAAGCTTGGTTTATCACAAGCACATGGATCTGAGTGGAAAAACACAGGCCGTATTGGTTCCGACCATAGAAGAGCCAGATTCCCATTAGAGAGTTAAAGACAGATGCATGGGTAAGCCAGCAGGGACGCCCCCGGCCTGCGTCAGGTCGCATGGGCAATGCGTGGCACTGTCTGGCCTATGTCCACCAGCTGCTCCGACCACAACAGCTGGGCAACGTTTGGAAAATGCCACTCTGGGGACTTCTTGGTAATTTACCTCCTTTGATGCTCGCAGTACTCTATAATAATGACTCAAAGGCTCTCTCTTTCACTGCCACAAGTTGAGCGCAGTGTGCTTGGTATTAAACACACCCACAAACATAATTACGAGTGTGCAAGGAACACTTCCGCGACACTCTCACCAAACCGGGCCAGTGGATATCCAATCCGGCCACGAGGAAGAATGTTCCCAAAATTTGGTTTGGCTCAAAAAGTACATTTTTCCCAGTAAAATATCTACAGTAAACATCCTTAAAACAAGACATATTCACATGAGAACCAAAAGTATGTCTTTTTTCAGAGAAATCACTAACTACTAAATGAATCTGTTTAAAATGACTGTATATCCAATATTGGGATTTCAGGGTTACGTCATCATGACAACAATGTTGAAATAAATAGTGGACATAACTTCACACAAATAAGGTTAGTAAGTGATTTTATCACGCTAAAAATCATATTAACATAATGTCTACGTCTTGTGGCTATACTTTTGAAGCAGTGTGTATTTTATTTGAATGTTTATGGACTGTCAGAGGTGGGTAGATTAGCCAAAAACTGTTCTCAAGTAAAAATACAAACATTAATAATTACTTGATTAAGAGTAAGAAAGTATCTAATTAAAAGAGTACTCAAGTAGTGAGTAAATCGTTACTTTCACAAATGACATAATAGACGTTTACTCACCTATATTCCATTACATAATGCACATTTAATATGTACTACAGAATTATTATTATTATTATTATTATTATTATTATTAATGGAAATTTTGTCATCATTCACCATCATATTGTTCCAAACCCGTATGACTTTCTTTCTTCCATGCAACACAAGGAGATATTAGACAGAATGTTTGCCTGAATCACTATTTACTTTCTGAATTTAGATTTTTTTCTCTCCATATTTTGAAAGTGAAACATTTAAAAATGTTGATGCTCCAAAAAGCACATAAAGGCAGCATAAAAGTAATCCATACGACTCCAGTGGTTTAATCCATGTCTTCAGAAGTGATATGATAGGTGTGGGTGAGAAACAGATCAATAGTTGTCATTTTTTACTAGACAGCAGGGGGTGATATGCAGAGAAGAATGTGAATCACCAAAAACACAAGAAAAAAAGAATGTAAAAGTGATCTGTTTCTCATCCACACCTCTCTCATCTCTTCTGAAGATACTGATTTAACCACTGGAGGCTTATGGATTACTTTTATGCTGATTTATGTGATTTTGTTTAGCTTTCAAATGTTGCCACCCATTCACTAGACCTACAGAGCTAAGAAATCTTTCTAAAGTAATATATATTAGATTATATTAATATATATTAGAAATGACAAACAGAATGAAGATTTATTGTTTTAATACATTATTTTATAAGAATAAAAATGAAGGCCTAAGTATTTAAAAATGTCATATGTGACGTTGTTTCTGCGACAGCCCCAGAGCTCCGACACTAGGTGTATACGTCAGCGTCTGAATTCACTCATTTCATTCATTTACTGCTGAGATATAGTGCACCAACTGCCATTCACTACATAGGAAATAGTGAATGAGTGAACGATTGCGGACACGGCGACTCTCTTCTCCATACGATTGCCTCGTGCCCGAACATCAGCTGCCCGGCTCAGCGCGGGCAGCTGATGCAAGTGCAGGTGGTGCAGGACCAAGGAGTTTTGAATATAACTGTACAGTATATAATAGTTATATTAATTGATTAATTCACCTCAATGTGTTGCAAAATGATTAAGAACAACAAAAGCACTATTTCCATCTATTTTTATGCAAATTGTGGGATATTGCATGAAAAATTGTGGATGGAAACACCAAAATGCTCATAGAACATATATTAGCTCGTTGAGGCATATAATATTTTGTATTTAAAAAAAGACATGCTATGAAGGAAACAAAATTAACAAATACATTCATATAGAATTTAGATATTAATATACTGTAGATGTGCATCAAAAGTCATGAAACTTTGCCTCAAGAAGCCATGTGAATACATATTTCGCTCAGAGAATATCATTAATATCATTGCATCACATCAATATCATTACATTGTATTAAAGGAATAGTTCACTCAAAAATTTTAATTCTCTCATCATGTACTCACCTTCATGTCATCCCAGATGTGTATGAATTTCTTTCATCTGCTGAACTCAAATGAAGATTTTTGGAAGAATTTCTCAACTCTTTTGGTCCATACAATGCAGGTGAATGGGTGCCAAAAATTTGAAGCTCCAAAAATGACATAAGGCAGCATAAAAGAAAACCTATACGACTCCAATGGTTAAATCAATATCTTCAGAAGCACTGTGATAGGTGTGGGTGAGAAACAGATTCACTTTCACATTCTTCTCGTGTTTTTGGTGATTCCCATTCTTCATGCATTTTACCCCCTACTGGGCAGGAAGAAGAATTTCTGGCAAAAAAGGACTTCAATATTGATCTGTTTCTCAACCTCACCTATCATATCCATTCTGAAGATATGCTTTAACTACTGGAGTTGTATGGATTACTTTTATGATGCCTTTATGTGATTTTTTGGAGCATCCAAATTTTGGCACCCATTCACCTGCATGTTATGGACCTATAGAGCTGAAAAATATTTTAAAAATCTTCATTTGAGTTCAGCAGAAGAGAATCATACACATCTGGGATGGCATGAGGGTGAGTAAATGATAAGAGAATTTTCATTTTTGGGTAAATTAATACTTTAAAGTAATTTATTACATTCTTTAAAGAGCCATAGTGGCTTCAACTTCCATTTTCATTTTGTGCTAATTTCCCCAGAAGTGTCACGGTAGGGAAACCCTGCTTTATTCGTGAAATGTTTCATGTGATATAAAAATAAAATGTTATTTCAAAATATATGTAAATATCTTTTAATGATTTTTGAAGCTGCTGCCGTTTTGATTCTTTCCACCTCATGGTCATGATGGTCATAAATTTCATCAGTGGTGGGTAGAGTATCCAAAAACTGTACTCAAGTAAAAGTACAATTACTTAAAAAAGTAATTACTCAAGGTGAAGTAAAAGTACTAACATAAATAATTACTTTAGTAAGAGTAATTAAGAATCAATTAAAAAAGTACTCAAGTAGTGTTACTTTCACAAATTACATAATAGACATTTACTCCCCTATATTCCATTACATAATGCACATTTAATATGTACCACTACATTCGGTGTATATGTCAGCATCCGAATAAACTCATTTTACGATCATTTCAACATGAACGCGCCATTAGCTTGTGGCTGTGCAGTTGCTATGGTGTTCTGGATGGTTGTTAGGGTGTTTCTAAAAGAGCTCACCCCCAAGCCTATATGATATTCTGGTCCATAGGTAATGCTTGGGTAATATTCATGTCAGTAGCACAAATGGTACTGGATGAATTACATTGCAAATTTAATACGTGGGTTTAGGGGTTTGTTGAAATCCCAAACAGTAAGTATTAGAAATAGTAGTAGTATATTTGCCTTATAAAGCACCACTAATAAAGTGGTCCTCCTTTCACTCTTACACTTTCTCATTCTTTCACCCTGAATGTCAATTAACAGACTTTGTCTTTTGAATTAAGGGCAGCGTATCCAAAAAGAGGCCACAGCACCTTGATAAACTTTATTGTTCTGGTTAACACGCTAACAATTAGCCAGGCGGCCATTCTTCTAAGAGAGGAGAACATTTTGGGAAAACTGAACTACTCTGTGCTATGTTGGCACAGTTTGGGGTCTTGGAAAACCTGACTCACACAAACAAGGTTCAGAATATTAGTGGAATGTAAAACCGCCCTGTGATATCGTTCAACCGAGGATAAAGAAAACAGGGTGGTAAATACTGCATTTTAAACTTTCAGCATGAGCAGATCACAACAATAACCCAAATGTGGGCTGAAGTCAGTGCACGCTTAAATTTCACGCCGTGTTTTCAAGTTTACATAGCTGAACAGATGGCCGATATGAGCCAACAGAAACAGCCTGGGAATTGCAGAGAAGCGTGCGACGAATTGTCACGTAATCAAAGAGCTCTTCATTTCCTCTCCAGAAAGTGTGAAAATGCCACCCTAACAAGTCTGATTTAAGCTCTAATAAAGTACAGCTGTCTGTGGTGGCCCCGAGGTCTTGATCAACGTGCAGTTTTTCTCAGAAGGAAAATCAACAAGGGGGTGGAAAGAAGAAGGGTGTCCTCTCTCCGGTTCTCCACGCTTATTTTTCTCCATTTTTCTTGGCATGACTGCCGGGCCAGAGCTATTTTTAGCTGTGCTGCTTTCTATTTTTAGAAAACTACCAGTTTTGAAGCATTTATTGGGGAGGGACCACATTGAAAACAAAGGGTTGGAGTGGGGAGGGGTGTCTGGCACACAACTTGGGCGTCTGCTTCTTATTTGAGACTCTATGAGAACCTCAGCCACTCTCTGCCCGGGACAGAGAACGGAAAAGGGCCAGCGGGGTAAAGAATGCGAAAGTCCTCCATCTTATAAATAACCGCAAGTCCCGGGCCAAGAGTGCAAAATAAAACACTTTGTTACTAAGTGAAGCACTAAACTCGCGTTAACCCCTTTGTGAAGGAGGGTGAAAGAGTGCAATACAAAGACATCTCTATTTGGTCAAATTCTAGCTGAGATGAACTGCATACGTCACAGATTCCTTTTAAGCACGTGTACTGTTTTACAGTACTTTTCACAGCATTCTACACTATCAAATCTGCATTGGTCATTTTCGTTTATTTTATGATATTATTTTAATCGAGGTAACTATACAACTTTATTACACATCTCTCTGGAATTCTTGATTCTGATTGGTCAGTGACAGCATTATGCAGTCAAATATTTTATTTAACAAAATAAATATATAAATAACAACTGTTAGCAGTGCTGAGTGTGTTTCACTCATTTCACTCCCTGCCCTTTCTTCTTACATTATAAAATAATTGGTAATGCCGAGTTTACACTAAATGATTATAAGCCCAACTTTACATTTACATTTATGCATTTGGCAGACGCTTTTAAGCGACTTACAGTGCACTTATTACAGGGACAATCCCCCCGGAGCAACCTGGAGTTAAGTGCCTTGCTCAAGGACACAATGGTGGTGGCTATGGGGATCAAACCAGCAACCTTCTGCTTACCAGTTATGTGATTAGCCCACTACGCCACCACCACTCTGCTTCTTTGATATGTAGCTGCAAAATAAGCATGCTAAAGTAAAGTCAACCGGCTGTTATCACAAAACAAACACCTTTGGGGTGATACAAGCATGCCAACTTTGCGCTAATGACCGGCTGACTCTACTGTATGATATTGCCATTTATGTATTTATTTAGCAAGTAGCCATGTAATAAGTGTAATAATGCACAGTCAAGCTGTCATTTTCACTAAATAAACCAGTTCAGGGTGATACAAGACCTTTTTTTTGTGATAATGATCAGATGATGGGACATAATCCCTTATATATCTCCGATGAAACCTTTCTGACGATTCAACTTTACACAAAATACATAATAAAATAGTTGATTAAATACGACTTTATTGTGCTAGCTTAGTTTCTCTGTGCTGTTTCTTCTTTTGTCACAAGCATTTCAACTCAAATCAATATTTCATGTCCATTTTCTGTATTTATATATTTGGTAAGCAGTCTCGTAATAAGTATGATAACATACAGTCAACAGGCCATTATAGCAAAATAAAAACCCGTAAGGGTGATACAATTTAAATACGACTTTCTTGTGCTTGTTTTATTCCTCTCACATAATTCCATGATCTTTCTTCTTGTGTTATAAACCAATTCAACTCAAATTAATATTTAATGTCCATTTATTTATTTATTTGCTAAGAAGCCACAAAATAAGAGCGATAATGGTAGCGATACAGTCAACTGTTCGTGATCACAAAATAAACCCCTTCAGGGTGATACAAGGCACCTGCTGTGGGCCAATGACCGACTGACTGTACGCTATCAGTTACATATATCCTACGAAACATTTCTGATGATTCAACTTAATGTTAAATACATAAATATAAGCCTTATTTGATCAAATCATTGATCAGAACAGACATTCTCTGTAATGGCAACAAGCTCTGGTTCCTGGCATAATCCTGATGTTGTGACTGCCATAGGATGGTGTTAACACAGCACAGCATATAGTAAACCCAGCAAATCTGATTAGCGATTTTAATCCGTCAATCGTCATCAAGGTTCAGCGCCAAATGGAAGATCGAGAGTTCTTGCCATCATGTGTGCATGCAACCAACACTCTTTCTAACAAATATGCAGGAGAAATGAAATATTTCTAAACATATATTTACCCAAAGATGTAACTATCAGCACACTGGAATGTGGAACAATTACTTTACAACTAATCTTTCAGTACCAAGAACTGAAAGTGAGCTGAAAACAAAACAACATCAGCAACATGAGGTTGAATAAATGATGATCGAATTTTCATTTTCGGGTGAACTATCCCTTTAAGAATGCACCGGCATGCATCTACATGAAAACAAATTATCTAAATTAGGAGAGCCAAAAAACGTTTGAGGCAAATGTACCTGAAACGGAGCCAGTTTATAAAGTAGGTTGCCGATGTTTTCTTCGTTATACATTTGAAATAATATCAATGTGCCAAATGCTGGAGGCATGTTTTCTCAGAGGGGTTTTTTTTTTGTAAATGAAATCTGAGGGGGAAAAGTTGTCACCACCAATACCTTCCAGCACAACACCAAACACTAGAGGTCAACCACCGTGTGCTCAGAGCTTTGCTCAATCTCATTAGCTGGGGATGTAGTCCTTAACAGTGACCTTTGGAAATAATTAACATTTTCCTTCCTCGCACCAATGTCTCTCGGTAGCTGAAGGGAAATCAAAAGGTGTGGGGTCTGAGAAGTACGTGTGTTTGGCAGAAGACATTTGGTTATAGGGCACGCTGTAAGTTTTAGGATTAAAAGGAGCATTTTCAGATTACACTAATCAAGGAAATGGGATTATCCCAGCTCCTTACTGGCTTGGCAGGGTGTCCATGAGATTTGCCTTGTGAAGACGCAATGTTTCTCCACTCATGAGGCAAGCCATGCTGTTTTCCCCAAAGCAGTGACACCTATTACAATTTACACTGTAATATTGATTTCTTCATGTTTTTTAATTAAACATCATTTTAAAGGTGCTAATTGACCCTTCACATTAAAAGTGTTACTGACCAATCCTAAGGCAACTGTTACTTTCCGCCATTGAGTGTTTATGGGAGTCATGTGTGTTTGGCTAATTTTGAGCGGAATTTTATCCCAAAATTTGAAGAAACAAACTAAACAAAACACTCGGCCAATTATAATAGTGACACGAGGTTCCCAAAGAGAGGATACACACTGTAATTTTTCCCCTTTTTTAATCTTTGAATAGATAAGTGAGAGGAGCATACTTTGGATTAAAATAAGGAACAGGTATAAAATCATCAAGGCCACCTAAAATTGCACTGAGGTTAATTATATATAATAACTTAACAATGATTCATTACTGTATTGATTCAGGTCATTGTAAAGGCACTCGTAAATGGATTTCACAGCACCATATTAAGTGTGTTGTAGACGAGTTATGAGCAGTTCTGTTCACTTCTGCTAATGTTATAAGTAGGGCTGTCAATTTAACGCGTTAATTCAGTGCGATTAATTTTATTAAAAATAACGTGTTAAAAAAATTAACGCAATTAATCGCAATGCCCCCGGATTGTAAATGCAAGCTTGCAGTACCACCTGTTTACTCCAGTAAGTTAAATTTCAGCTGTGTGGCAACGCACAGTTTATACAGTGAAGAAAACAACCAGACAGCACAAAACAGACATTCGCTACGTTCTTGTGTTCAAAACATTTTATAGAGCGCAAATTTGAACTAAAGGATCTCAAGATGTGTTCTACTATATTTAACTTGACATAGTGACCTAAACATTTTCTGTTTATGACGCAACACACCCGAGACACTTCACAAGCATGTCTGATGCAGGTGTAGATTGAAGGGTCCTTAAACAAGCCCTCATAATAAATCTCCAACTGATTGACAAATTCACTTGTGAAATGGATTGCTGTGAACTGTGTGCCAATGATTGACTTATGATCAATAATATGGTAGTAATCAATACATTGTGTTCTAAAGCCGATTTTTGTATTGTCTTATCAATGATGAACTCTTCTGCCATAAGAATGTAATGCATTTTAATTATCTGAATGATATAATTTTTATATATTTAAAGATAACTATGTATAATTATTTCATCATTATATTTTGAATTATTGTTATATGAGGGGTTTTCTCAGCAAATATTTGTATATGCAATTAAATGCGATTAATCACGATTATACATTTTTATTATTTTTTATAAAAAAACTGTATCCATTGACAGCCCTAATTATAAGGTGTGTAAATGCTTTTTTATTTTCAAGTCACTGTAATCATCATTTGCCTCAATTCTGATTCATAGTCTCCACAGTTTTTTTAAACACATTACGGTGTATTTAACAAAAAACGTAAGAATAATATCCATTTATATTTATATTGCTTTATTTTTATTCTTGTTCATATAGTTAGAGACTGTGTGAACGCACCTACAACACCACAACAAATTCCTTGTATGTGTAAAAAGCGTACTTGGCAATAAAGCTTTTTCTGATTCTGATTCTGATTCAGTTTATGAGAATATTTTGGATAAAACCGCGCTGTTCTTCCATTCAATCTTCCATTCATTCATATGGGAAGATCCGCAAATCTTGCCAGAGTGAGCAACAGTAACCAAGGGGGACGGAGCTAAGCAAAGAATACTATTTTTGACACATATGTTTAAAATGTTATACACTCACACGAAAAAACTCTAGTCATATAAATCTTTAAGAAAAAGCTGCTTTATTCTATATGGTGCTGGACACACATTCATGAGCACCGCCATGTTGAGATCACATGATCAGCTGAATATTACTCGCTTTTATCTCAACAATCCACTGTCGTTGGATGGTTTCACTTGTTGAATAAATTAATCATGGCTGACTGCGAATAGCACATTTTCACAGTGACATCGGTGAGCCTGGTTTCATGAACATTAAGTGATCGTGGTAACATTTTTGCAAATCGAAATTACGTGCTTCATTACACGTTTGGCTGCAGTTTGCTAGTGAAATATCTAGCGGGGGTTGCCAAAAGTGAGTTAAATGGTGTCATAATCAGACAAGGTTTTTAAGGGGAATCTTAGATGGAGCTGTTAATGAGTCAAATGTACGTCCCTAACAGTGGCGGCCCGTGCATTAAAATTCTAGGCCTTCATTGTGATTCATGCCATTAAGAAAACACAGTTTCACAATGAATAAGACGCCCTATGCCTTTGGGCATCATACATTATGTCGCAGTTAACTAATAAAACCAATTGACATTTTATAAACACGTCCACGCACGAAAGCCAGAACTTGAAATTACATTTAATGCTCAAGCAAGCCTAATTTTACCTGCAGCATGACTGTTTGTGAAATGAACGTCTCCTGAATAGACATTAAAAAATCATAATTTTTCATATGAATCTACCAAGGAGATCTAGAATACCTGGAAAAATCTATCTAATAATATTTGCAATTTAAATTTTGCTTGCAATAAATATGGTTTCGTCAGGGTACACGGTTATGCTGCGTTCCATTCAAATTGGATGAAGGATATTCCTACTTGATATCTCCAACCATAAATGCATCCCATTCCCCAATATTCAGAACTGCAATGCTCCTGTTAGCTTAGCATGGGTTTGACTTCAAGATGCAATCCATTGCACTTTTCCTAGTAGGAAGTTGTAAAGCCTGACTTTACAAGTTGAATGCAACGCATCACTTCTTTTCAAAACTTGATCCAACACTGAATGCTCCAGCAGCCTAATTTTACACTTAGAAAACTCCTGATGTTGCTATAACAATGAAAAAAGCACTTACCAATTTACTTGAAGTGAAAATAAGCCCTCCTTTCATGATTATTAAATTAAGCAATCACAGGGTCATGCAGAACATCTCGTGTTTTTAAATCCATAAGGATCTCTTTCTCAACGGCAATCCCAGCAGTGATGACAGTAGACTCGTCAGCAAGATCTCGCACTCTTCGCTTTCAAATGACTTCACTTAAAGTGTGATTGCATCACTCAAGTCCAGCTAGAAGGTCTCAACTGCGACATACTAAAGATCACACCCACCAAGTACAAATAAATCAATCTGATTGGCTGATGAATCTGTTGAGGGATCCCGTGGAAATTCTGAACACCTGAGGGGGTGGAGCTCAAACTCCAGCTAACGAGCTTGGTGGGGATGACCTGCCTGCAGACGAGGCTTAGGTGCCCCCCAGGGAAAGGGGGGCACCTAAGCCTCGTCTTAGGCAGGTCATGTGGGGGTGTACATCATGCCGGGGGCTCCCCGGCCTGAGAGAATGAGGGAGGGATGTGACAAGGCGGAGGACAGGGCCGGGTTGTGATTCTGCCCACCCGGTCCCTTATCAGGCTAATTAATCCTCCGAGAGGGATAAAAGCCGACTGCGGATGGCGGTGCGTGAGAGATAGATTGTTTACGGGCAGCTGACCGCATGTTTTTGTTTGTGAACCCGAAGTCCAACACTTTATGAGGTGGGCTTACGCAGAAGCTATTCACATTGGATAAGTGTGTAAATGTCGGTGGGCCTGTAATCCAACAGTTAAAATGTGCTGTTTTTATAAAGCTACATTATAGTAAAAGTGTTTTGATATCATAATATAGCATTGTGTGAGTAACAGTGCAAATAATAAGTGTTAATAAATAATCAGCTGTTGTGATTTGTGTGAAAGTGAATAAAACGCACAGTTGTTGTAGTGCCTCTAGTGTTAAAACGTAGAAAGCGGCACGTGAAAGTCACTTTGCCAAAATGTAGTTATAGTAACGTTGATTCAATCAGACTATGTTGACATCGTTAACTGCGAACTTCTGTAGATATCAAGGCAACATAAACAGGGATTTTACTTAGTGCACCTTTGATATAACTTTAAATCTCAGTGCCTCAGTGACCTCAATGTCATGCTCGCAATACGTCAACATTGCAATTCAACTGTTGCTAAGACTGAATAGTAAAATTTCAATAATAGAGTTAAAATTTGCAGCTTGTTTCTGAATGTGCAAGTGAAGTGAGTTGCAAAACCAGTTCATGCTTCAGTGCACAAAGATAAAGAGATCTTTCAGCACAATTAAGTACTCATAAACGCCCCTTTTCAGCAACCTCTATACAGTTATTCCTCATCTTTATTGCATGTTTGTCTTCATCGGTAACTGAAGAGAGTTAGTTTGTGTGGCACCACCAGGCCTCTACGCAAGACAATCGACGTCTCTTGGTGCCTGTACTGGAAAAGGGATTTTCCAGGGGAAATATTTTTTCTCACAGTTCCCATCGGGAGCGGCATGGCCCTTCATGCATGTGGTGGGAACCTTCCAGTTCTCTCATCCCTGTGAGAGCCTGTTGCTTTGGTGGCGATTTCAGCTAAGGAAGCTGGTCTTAAATTTGACAGAAAAATCAAGAAGCCTTACACTTGCCCTGTGACCCTTTTCAAGAATTATCGTGTTACAAAAGGTGGCAGCGATGCGCTAGCAAGATTTTAAGTATCTTGTGCACACCACCTGGTTTAGACAACGGCACCTGCTTTGTCCTCTTATGCTTATTGCGTAACAACGTTCTGACGATTTACAGTAAGCCTCCATCCCTGTCCTTTAGCTTGCCTTGAGCTGTTTTTAAAGACCACAATGCCACGTGCCAAACGTCTGTTGCAAGGACTATTACAACAGGCTCCCAAACAAATCACTGTGAAACACAGGCAAAACAGGTCAAACTTTCTTGATCTGAGCGGGATGCATTTGATTAGATGTTCTCACATTTTAAAAACCCCTACATTAATCCAGATCTCTGGCAAAGAGAGTCATCCCAAAACAGTTGGAAAAGGAACTCTCACCTCCACAATGTCCGAATTCGTCCGACTCTCGTGGGGCTCGTTGTATTCTGTATATTTGAGCAGAACTTTGTCCATGTCGGTGCTGGCATACTGGAAAAGTTTGTTCGTGCTGTTGAAGATGATGAGGGCAATCTCACAGTCACATAGAACGCTCAGCTCGTAGGCCTTCTTCATTAGTCCAAACTTCCTCTTTGTAAACGTAACCTGTGGAAAAAAGAACAACAAAGGGTTTACTTCGATTTGGATTTGATGAATTACCTGTCATTGAATGGCATAGACAAGATGTAATACTGATTTGGTAAATTACTGATATGTTCTTAGGGCTTAGGCCCTAGGTTGTAGATTTGTTGGCAACCCATCTGACAAGACCAGCATGTTTTGGACTTTTTATCCTCTAGTAAGGCACGTCACCCCAGGTTACTTCTCTGAGGCCTTTACAATTAGAGTGCAGCAGGTCAGGTTTGACACATGGTGACCGAAAATGTATTAGCAATACAGTAGATTCCATTTTTGTCAAACTATTAAGCATTTTTTCCACTTTAATTGATACAACATTGAAGAGATGAGAATGAAAGATGGAGAGAAGAGGGGGTGATCAAAAATTGGCAAGATGATTCAAAAACACATCACCCACTTGAGCTCAATGGCACCATCTTACACCGATTGTGCTTAATAAGCTGACTATTGCAAGACTTTTGGACATTTAACCATGTACTGGATATCAATTATAGACATCTATAATTGAGTTTCAAATGTTAATTCTTGACATCAGCAATGGAATTACTGCTAGGGAAAATACTAGGGAAATGTTTAATTTCAGTAATTCAGTTTGTATTAGTGAAAATGTAAATTTTCTCACATTACTGTCATTACTCACAGAAATATCTAGTTTTGTTATAAAAATGGAATTAGTAAAAGCCGTCATTTTTTATATCTAGTACTGAATTTTATAACTATTTGTTATTCACTCCTATTAAAAATGATGGCAAGTGCACTTGACATTTATTCATTCACAGGATATAAATTATAGAT